>NC_066873.1:14838206-15018206 GCF_022985175.1 Labeo rohita
CAAAAATGAAAACTGAAAATATACAAATAAATGCTAATTCAAAATATTAAAGAGTTCACTCAAAAATGAAAATTCTGTCAATAATTATTCACCCTCATGTTGTTCCAAACCTGTAAGACCTTTGTTCATCTTCAGAACACAAATTAAGATGATGAAATCCAAGAGATTTCTGACCCTGCATAGAGAGTTATGCAACTACCACGTTCAGGGCCAAGAAAGGTAGTAAGGACAACATTAAAATAGTCCATGTGACATCAGTGGACTATATTATGAGGCAACGAGAATACTTTTTGTGTGCAAAGACAACAAAAAAGACGTCTTTATTCAAAAATTTCTTCTCTTCCGTGTCAGTCTTCAACACACTTTCACAAGAGTACAATGATGCATGTGTGTGATGTTGCTGACTACTACTATTACTATTACTAAAATGGACTGTGGTAGTTGCATTGCTGTCTATGCAGGGTAAAAAAATCTCTCGGATTTCATCAAAAAATATCTTAATTTGTGTATCGAAGATGAATAAAGGTCTTACAGGTTTGGAATAACATGCAGGTGAGTAATTAATGACAGATTTTTCATTTTTAGGTGAACTAACCATATAATAAATACTATAACAGTAAACAAAATAATACTAAAATACTGTACCACTAAAAATCTCCACAGTGGCCCTGAATAAACAGTTCTTGTGGGATATAAGTGCAAAAATAATAAGCAACACATAAACCCTAAAAAAACATCATCAGCACAATCATTTACAAATTCAAGCATAATTGCAGTGGGTGGTAGCTGGTGTCTTCTTTAAACTCCCACTGGGAGTTTTCAATTAAGTGCAGTTCTTTACTTTTTCTCTGAATGCACAAGGAAACATTCACTCTCATCAGAGTGCCAAAAGCCCTCGATCCCAAAGAACTGCTTCCAAATGAGGCCTTGTGCTCATGAATACTGCTCAGACAAACAATGGTGATTAATTAACACTGTCGAAATAGGCAACAGAGGAGCTGGGCTTTGCGTTGTTTGTTTAGCGATACAGTGTATGTGTATTTCTGTAATGTGTTGGTAGTAGAAAGTGTGACTGATTCAACTGTGATCGAATAAAATTAGGCAGCACTGAATCTATTCATTATGCAAATGAAAAACAAAAGAAAAGATATCAAAAATCTCAAGCACACATCATGAGATGATACCATTAAGTTAATAGCAACCATGGGCACCCTTGAATGACATCTACTTATTATGTTAATAAAATGGGTAATACTTATCACAGCTAATGGGAAGAAAAAAGAGAAGGAGGGATCATATAAGGAGCGTGAAAGAGAGAGAGGGAGAGAGAGCAAAGTAAATCAAGTAAAGACATGGTCATTTCGCTGCCTTACTTATACCGAGAGCTCATCTTTCTCTCTGTGCTCTGTTCAGACAGCGTCTGTTGTGGCTGAGGAACGGGACAGCTTCATCTGCACACGCTGGTCATGTGTAGCACTCACAGAATACAGATGAGCCCTCCAGGCCACGGATAAGGAGATCCGTTCTATAAGTGCGAGCAGTCTTCATTTTCTAGCGACGTGCAATTTGTCCGGTGCCGTGGCAGGCACCACTCATGAGACAGAGACTAGAGTGTGCCACCGTCCTCTCCAGAAAAGAACAGTGAAAGAGCGATGAAGTCACGACCAGAGGACTGATGCAATTCACCCTGCAAGACTGTTTCAGCCAAAGAAAAAAACAATGCAATTGTACACGTCCCCCCTGAGAGATTGCTTTTGTCATTTGCTGCACCTGCTACAAATATTATCATAAAGTAAAATGCATTAAGGCAAATAGGCCTATATATCTAATCACCCTATTCAACTAAATGTTCTCCATGACACAAAACTTTCTTTATTCCCCGCTTCATGTGCAGATATAAACTTTTAAATTAGCTGTTTGTAGGCTGATTATAGCTGTTTAGCTGATTTCCCTGAAAACTGTGAACATTTTGGTTCTGTGGTGCTTTTAAGACATTGCTATATTTGCTGGAGCAGCTAGACTCAGCAGTGGTGTATTCCCCTTCACTACTGACTAGAAGACAGGGAAAAATAAACATTTCATAATTTTAAGAGCGTGTTTAAAAATTAGACACTGGTAAATTATAAATAAACTGGTAAACAAACAAACTACTATTATATAATAACATTAATGATTCATATGTTTATCTGAAATCATTTGTTATTCTGTCAGACGTACAAATAAATGGATATCAGTGAAGAAACCTTTCCTTGCCCTCAGAAAAGTGTAGTTACAGCATTTAGCAGCAGGGCCAAACTACCCTAACCAGCAAAACACTGCACCAAACAGGGGTGGAATGTTTGGGAAATTTAGCTTTTTAATTTTGTAACATTAGCTTTAAATGGAACCCGGGTATTAAGACTTGTACGGCTTAATATAACTTAAATGATGTCTCTTAGATTATATGTAGATATGTAGATTTACATTATTTTAAAAAATCCACATTGTTTTATACATATTTTGGACTATGGGGAGTGCCATTATTTCAAAGACGACCAATGGCTGCACTTGGTGAGCTACTGACGCTACCTCTTTCTATTTTTACCACAACACAACACGAAAAATAAAATACTGATACGATCCCACATTGTGTGGCTTTTGGTTGTAATTTTCAGCTAAAGGGCAACAACAGAAGCGATGTAAGTCTTCACTGCTTTCCTAGCAATAAGAAGAGAAGAAAATAATGGGAAGATGCCTGTGGATGAATAAAACTTTATAATGTCCCACTTTTTGTCTTTGCACTTTAGCCCTGCACTTTGAGGATTTTAGTAGACCACAGCTACTGAAAGAGATTACAAACGGCAGTGACAAAAAACGCTAGATGCCATCCCCCTGTTGAAAAAACCCCCCAGCATATGCTGGTTAGTTATGTTTATGTGCTGGTCCTAACCTGGTTAGCTGCTGACCAGCTTATAACCAGCTCATGACCAACTAAGGACCAGCTCAAACCAGCTGCCATGCTTCAAAATATACCTAACCAGCATATGCTGTTTTTTTTTGTTTTTTTTTTTTTAAAAAAAGGCCTGGCAGGATGTAAACATGCCGATGCTTATTATGACACTGCAGCCACTGAAGGAGTTTCTCATTTCACTTGAAATCGAGACTTCTTGTGGAGAAAAATCGATGGTATGACATTTGGTTTAAGCATACGCTTATATCCATCACCACCTGTAAGCTCTTTCAGTAGCTGTGGTCATTATATCAGTATTTTATTTTCCGAGTTGTGTATTTCGAGTTTTTGCGGTAAAAATAGCAACTGGTAGCGGCAGTTGCTCACCGAGTGCAACCATTTCAAGTTATCGAAATAATGGCGCACCCCATAGTCTAAAATATAAAACGTAGTATAAAACGATGTGGGTTTTAATACCTGGGGTTCCCTTTTAAGGCAGTTTGTTTCTTTAACTTTCACAGAATGTCATATTTTTTTAAATGTACAAGTTCAATTTCAGTCAGACTAATACTACCCTCATACAGACTCAAAGTAAATTTTACACTGCAGGACTTCAGGAGTCACAGACAAGTCTAAAAATGTAAATAAGTTCATTTCCAGAACAAAAATTTACAGATAATTTATTCACCCCCTTGTCATCCAAGATGTTAATGTCTTTCTTTTTTCAATCATAAAGAAATTATGTTTTTTGAGGAAAATATTTCAGAAATTATCTCCATATAGTGGACTTCTTTGGTACCTGTGAGATTGAACTTCTAAAATCCAGTTTCAGTGCAGCTTCAAAGGGCTCTAAAAGATCCCAGTCGAGGAAGAAGGGTCTAGCAAAATGATCGGTTATTTTCTAAAACAACTTACAGTTTATACACTTTTTAACCACAAATGCCTGTTTTGTCTAGCTCTGTGATGCACATGCATAATCTGTGTAATCCGGGTCAATACAGTTAGGGTATGTTGAAAAACTCCCATCTCATTTTCTCCTCTAACTTCAAAATCATCCTACATCGCTGCAGAAGTACCGACCTAGTGTTTGCAAAGTGAACGTGCAAGGAGGGTCTAACACCCATTACAAAAAAAGGTGTGATGCAGTGATGCAGGACGATTTTGAAGATGGAGGAGAAAATGAGATGGGAGGTTTTTGACAAACCCTAACTGTATTAACCCAGATTACACAGAGTTCGCATGTGAGCTAGACAAGATGAGCATTTGAGGTTCAAAAGCATATGAATTGTATATTTCTTTTTAGAAAATAACTGATCATTTCGGAAGTTCAAAATCGCAGGCACTATAGAAGTCCAATATACGGAGAACATTCCTGAAATGCAATATTAATTTCTTTATGACCGTAGAAAGAAAGGCACGAACATCTTGGATGATAAGGGGTTGAGTAAATTATCTGTAAATTTTTGTTCTGGAAGTGGACTTCTCCTTAAACCTGCTCTTTGGTTTCTGCAACACATCTCTCAGATCACGTCCTTAAGAATTTATACATTGTGATCACCATTTACGCAAACGAGCCTGTGATTTAGAGGCTCAGTTACATTAACTGCTGGCAAGTGTAGAATCAGGGATAAAATCATGTAGCATAAAAGCAGCAACTGAACTGAAATTGTACTCATCCAGTTTTTGCTAAGTATGACCTAGGCTACAACTGGCTTCTGTGTTGGGTGCTTGCCCTGTAGGAAAACTGTAGGTGATGTGTATATAATCCTACAAATATCTGATGATGCATTATGTAATCAATACTTGGACAGAAAGATGAAGGAAGTAAATGCAAGATGTAAATGTGCTTAATGGGACAGTACACCCAAAAATGAAGATCCTGTCATTGTTTACTCACCCTCATGTCATTCCAAACACATAAGACTTTGGTTAATGTTTAAAACACAAATTGATATATTTTTAATCACAACTGAGAGGTTTCTGTCCCTTTATTGCAAGTACAAGTAACCAAGACCCAAAAAGGTTGCAATAATGCAAAAATGATGTAAAATTGAATACATATGAGTAGAGTGGTTTACTTCAAGTCCTGTGAAGAGATATGATCACTTTATATCATTAAAAGATTTGATGAACAGGCCCTTGCGACCTTTTTTGAAAGTTTGGTTACATTGACTTTCAATAGAGGGACATTAAAAATATCCTAATTTGTGTTTCTGAGGTTAACCTAAGTCGTATAGGCTTGGAAGTAGTATATGGTGGCAGAATTGTTATTTTTTGGTGAGCTGTCCCTTAAGGAGCAACTCTGTAAGCAAGATTATACTACAGAAATAAAACCGTGAAAACAATAGCAGTGATGATTCTACAAAACGTAAACTGCGGGGCATCAACAAAACAGCAAAAAACATGACATTTTACATGGTGCGGCTCATACTCACATCAGCCCCCAGAGACGGCTGCAGGTCAGATTCTGCTGTAGGACTCAGGTCCTGCCTCATTACCCAGATGGGTTCTTTGGGCTCGTCTGGCGTGTAGGGCGAGCGGACCGTCCTTGTCTTCACCTCCTCTATTGCCTCTTTGATGTCCTTAATAGCCAGTGAGATTGCATCTCTCTTCTCACGACTGCTCCTCACAACTGGAGCTGGCTCTTCAGAGGGACTTCTGGGGGACTGCTCTACCCCCTCTCTTTCACTCACTGGCTCCGGAGGTTTGATTTCGTCTATTTGACCGTGGGACTCTGACTCAGGCCACTCTTCTTCTTCATTGCCGTCCTTGTCCAGGCCCATGGCGACACGCTCCAGGCTCTGCGAGCTCAGACTCTCCTTCACCTCTGCCACAATCTGGTCAATGTCCTCATCCTGCTCGCAGCTGTCAGCACGGGGGTACGGGGCGAACTCTGCTTCCTTTTCGGGACTGTCCGACTCTCCGTCGGATCGCTCGTCGTAGTGGTGGAGCCTCGACCCAACAGCCTCCTGCTGCTGGTACAAGTCCCGATCGAAGAGTCTAAACTCTGCCCTACGCTGTTGTGGAGTCTGTCCCTCAGCTTTGCTCGAGGGTGCATCCGTAATTTCTTCATAAACGTGCTCCTGAAGGGTGTATTCGGCGTAGGGCTCAGAGTACGGCTCGTCTTCTGTTGCTCCACCTTCACGGGCCTCTCCCGCTCCGGTGGTACTGCGGTACATGGGTTGAGTGTAAACATAATTGGAGTAGTTGGGGTTTAGCGTCTCTGCATCATGGGGCCTCTCAGCGTTGGGCAGGGGCTCTCGAGGTAGCGGCGGTGGCTGAGGTGGGTACTGGGGTTGGAGGTAAGCTGGACCACCGTGCTGTTGCTCTGACTCTGCGCTCTCGGTGTACTCCTCCGATTCCGGGCGAAGTGGGATACCGTATGTGCTTTCGTCTTCTGGCTCTGCTTCCAGGACCATGACTGCATCCCCTTCTGCCCTGTCTGTGTGGTTGTGGAAGCCGCTCTCAGTGCTGGCGGATCGGGCCAAAGCACTGCCGCCGTCGCCCTCGTCTTCCTCAGCTTCCTCCGGTTCTCTAGTGGGTGGCATGGGTTGTGTAGGAGAGATGACATGCTGTTGATGTTCCAGCCTCTGTTGTTCGGCTCTCTCCGCATCTCTTTGTTGCCTCTCCCGCTGTCGCTGTCTCTGTTGCTGGGCCCGGATTCGCGCCTCGTTGTCCCCCTGTCTGCGGTAGCGTGTCACTGCAGGTCTTGGTATGGGCTGCTGAACAGGTTGTTGTTCAGCGTCACCTTCTTCCGTTGATCTCCTTGCAGCACGTGTGCGGTTCGTCCCTCCGTTAGATCCCTCGTACCTGCGGTAGCGTGGGGCCCCCTGCTGTTGGGACTGATAGTGGTTATTCTCTGTACCATGGTTGCTGTGGTGGTTGCGGGGACGACCGGAGCGGGAGCTGCCGTCTCCATTGTCGTGGCGTCTACGGTGGGATGAAGGGGGCTGTTGGCCCTCAGGGCCCCTACGCTCCAGGTCTGCCTCAGCCGCCTCTCTCAACTCCTGGCCATGCGGCGCCTCCTGGTGGCTCATAGTTGGAATAGGGGAAGGTCTACACACAGAGCATTACTTCTCCCAGCAGGACTCCACTCAAGCACAACCTACAAAAAAACAAACAAAAAGCAGATATACACCTTGAAACAGAAACATCTCTGTGAGAAAGATCATTGAAGCAGTCCATTAAAGGTGCACTCGGTACTTTTTTCCCTCAGGTAGTACCTACAAAGATATGAATAGTACTGTTGGAAAATATGTTTCATTAAATTAATTTTCAGGTTTTACAAAAGCATAAAAAAATAAGAAAAATAACATCGGGACCAAATCTCCCCACAAGTATAGTAATACCAGTACATTGTAACCTTGTGGGGACATTTTTTCCCCCATGAGAAAAACAGCTTAGAAATCATACAGAATTAAGTGTTCTGAAAACCTAAAAATACCTGTAGTTTTGTGTGAGGAGTAGGTTTAGGGTAGAGGGACAGAAAATACAGTTTGTACAGTAGAAAAACCTTTATGCCTATGGAATGCTCCCACAAAATATGGAAACCAGTGTAAATATGGAAAACCAGTATGGAAACAAAAATATGGAAACCAGTAAATTGCAGTTGAAGGTCCAAATTGCAGTTTCAATGCAGCTTCAAAGGGCTCTACACGATCTAAGAACTAAGGGTCTTATGTAGCAAAATGATTGGTCATTTCCTAAAAAAGGTATTTACTTCTTAACCACAAGTGCATGTCTTGCACTAGCTCTGCGATGCACGTCTACGACTTCACGCATTGCATAATCACATTGGAAACACGTGTGGTTAGTTCTTCATCTGTGTACTTCGGATCAAGATGGTCAGGTGAAAAACTTCATCACAGTTCTCTTCTAACTTCAAACTAATCCCAAATCATTGTTTAACCTTTTTTTTGGAAAGGATGTTTGACTTTCTTTGCATGTTCGCTTTGTAAACACTTGGTCAATACTTCGCATGCGTGATCATGCAATGCGTAAGGTTGAGCTAACGCAAAATCAACATTTGTGGTTAAAAAGTATATACGTTTTCATTGTTTTAAGAAAATAACCAATTGTTTTGCTAGATAAGACCCTTATTTCTCGTCTGGGATCGTGTAGTGCCCTTTGAAGCTGCACTGAAACTGCAGTTTAGACCTTCAACCCATTGGCCACCACTGAAGTCCACTATATAGGGAAAAATCCTGGAATGTTTTCCTCAGAAACTTTAATTTCTTTGCTACTGAAGAAGGAAGAAAGACATGAACATCTTGAATGATAGGGATAGGTGAGTAAATTATCAGAATTTTTCATTCTGGAAGTGAACTTCTACTTTAATCTTGACATATTAACATGAATTTTCTGTTTGTATGAAGTTGTACAGAATTTGAGATGCCACATGATACGAAAAATTCAGTCATTTCAGATGCCGAATACAAAATGTCATTAAGTATCATAATATGCTCGGGCACATGTCTGGGCTTTATTACATTCTATAATGTTTTCCAATGAGAATTAAGACTAGTTCACCTACAATCAGCTGAACAATCACCAGGGGGGAAAAAGCCCATCATTAACTTTGTTGTAGCTGATGTTTTATTCATAGTGACATTTACTATGCTACCACATATCAAGATTAGCTGCCTCTGTAGTTGATGTACAAAGATATAAGAATATTCACACATGCACCAATCAGTGAAATACTCCTACATTCAGTCACAATCTATGAAGCTAAGGCAATTATGTGTGGTAGTAGAAGTATTGAAGTATTTCTACCTGCCTTTAATGTGAACTTGCAATTTACCCCCACACAACCGCTTGAAATGCAAAGAGTAGCAAAACCCCCAAGCCTCCGCTTTCATACCTCCTATCAATATTAGTGAGCACTACAAAATAAGCTGAGTAAGATAATGTAATCATTTTAATAAGAGTACTCATATTCAAACTCGTCAAGCTATCTGACCGCTCACATTTTCACATTAACCTCTCCACTTTTTTTTTGTCTGAATGAGCTCCTAAGGGCATTCATGTACATTCAGTACAAGTGAAAGACAGCACTATTATCTAGACTAGACCAAATTTGACCTACTTATATGATCCATGCCAGAGCAGTGGGTATACAGTGATACACTGTCATGAACAAAAGAGGGTTCTCAAAAATAGGGATGGGCAGGATGGTCAATTAGTTGACAAACAACTAGACTTATTTTGAAAAAATAGCTTTGATATTTTAGTGGTAGCATTCTAACAAGGATGATTTCAAGGAATTGTCCAGTTTAATACCAAAGCTCAACTGACACATATACATTTCTGGCACAATGTTGCTTTTGAAAAAAAGGGTAACACTTTAGATTAGAGAACACTATGCATGATTTACCAACTGCTTTTTAGCATGGATATTTAAAGCATATTGACTGTTTGTTAGTACTGATAAAGCAGAAATAAATGCCTTATTCTGCATGACCATATTGTAGAAGCCTTAAAGGATTAGTTCACTTCCAGAATAAAAAATTCCTGACAGTTTGCTCACCCCATGTCATCCAAGATGTTCATGTCTTTCTTTCTTCAGCCGAAAAGAAATTAAAGGAGAAGTCCACTTTCAGAACAAAAATTTACAGATAATTTACTCACCCCCTTGTCATCCAAGATGTTCATGTCTTTCTGTCTTCAGTCGTAAAGAAATTATGATTTTTGAGGAAAACATTTCAGGATTTTTCTCCATATACTTCATTGGTCCCCCGATTTTGAACTTCCAAAATGTAGTTTAAATGCAGCTTCAAAGGGCTCTAAACGATCCCAGCCGAGGAAGAAGGGTCTTATCTAGCAAAACGATCGGTCAATTTTTTCAAAAAATAAAAATTTGTATACTTTTTAAGCGCAAAAGCTTGTGTAGCACAGGCTCTGGGATGCGCATTCTTGAATGATTCATTCATTTTGAACGGATCTCTAATGTGACTCGGGAAGAACGAGTCGTCTCGTGGAGTGATTTGTTCAGTCGCGCATGCCCAACATCCTATTAGATTCTGTACTGGAATTAGTTCACCTGTTTCGAGTCTTTGGGTTTTTCGAGTCGTTTGTTCATCTTATAGGGCTGTCACGTGATGAACAAACGACTCAAACCCAAAAACTTGTCAGATAAGAGGTGAGGTGAGCTAATCATAGACTAAAGACCCAGGTAAACAATGAATTAATCTTTTCTGTTTCTTACAGCATTATAGTTTTGTCTTGTTTGTAGTGTAATCAACGTTTGTGTAAGCAGTAGATGTGTTAGGGAAATAACACGTAACATTTTAATTATATTTTGCTAAAATGAACGAAATGATAGGGCTGTCAACGATTAATCGCAATTAATCGCATACAAAATAAAAGTTTAAGTCTGCCTAATATATGTGTGTGTACTGTGTGCAATTATTATGTATATATAAATACACACAAATTAATGTGTATATATATGAGAAATATGTTATTAATATACAAAATGATTTTATTTATATATAATATAAATTATATAAAAATTATAATAAATACATATGCTTGTAAATATTTCTTAAATATATACATGAATGTGTTCGTATTTATATATACATAATAATTATACACAGTACACACACATATATTAGGCAAACTCAAACTTTTATTTTGTATGCAATTAATCGCGATTAATCGTTGACAGCCCTACGAAATGACTCAAAAAGATTTGACCCAGAGGTCAAAGTCGGTAAAATGATCCGAACTTCCCATCAATACTACGAATCATGTCTAAGTTATCCGTCTGTGTACTCTGTCTAAAAAAGGTAGAGTATCGCGAAAAATTCTTATTTTCTCCTACATCTTCAGAATCGTCCAACATCGTTGAACCTTTTTGTCTGTAAACAGCATTTGACTTACTTGTCTTTGCTCGTTCGCTTTGTAAACACTGGGTCTGTAGTTCCGCGTGACCTTTCGAAGTGATTCAATAGTACGTAGTGTCGTGAACGCGCATCCCACAGCCTGTGTGCTACATGAGCTTTTGTGCTTAAAAAGTATACAAATTTTTATTTTCCGAAAAAAATGACAGATCGTTTCGTTAGATAAGACCCTTCTTCCTCGGCTGGGATCGTTTAGAGTCCTTTGAAGCTACATTTAAACTACATTTTGGAAGTTTAAAATCGGGGCACCAATGAAGTCCATTATATGAAGAAAGGACAAGGGGGTGAGTAAATTATTTGTGAATTGTTGTTCTGGAAATGGAGTTCTCCTTTAAGGCTTTTGAGGAAAACATTCCAGGATTTTTCTCCATATAGTGGACTTCAATGGGAGCCAAAGGGTTGAAGGTCCAAACTGCAGTTTCAATGCAGCTTCAAAGGGCTCTACACAATCTCAGTCCAGGAATAACACCATGTCCTAACTATACGCAACGTGACAAGATTGCAGCGACAAGCAATTTGGCTGTCTACACCAGACACGACGTGACAGAATCACTGAAATATCACAGCCATTCAGAACTGCAGAAGTGCCCTGCACTCTCAAAGAAATGGACAAGTTTATCATCTCATTCATAAATATTAAACCATTTTAACAAACTACATACTGACTAATAGTGACTAATACCATTTTTGTCATGGAAAACACTTACACAGTTTGTAGTTTTAACATATATGTTTGCTAAAATTTATTTTCAAGATGTGAGGCAAATGATCTATTATTGATTGCTAGTATGGCTATAAATGTTATGCAATATGATATTCAAACTCACATTAGCCACTTTTAAGATTGAATAAAGCACATAATCAGTACCTGAGATTATCATTGTCATAGTTTGTATGTTGTTCTACCACCTGTGACGTCGCAGAAATAGACACTGTTTCGTCAACGTGGCTAGTTAGGACAAAAACATGGAAAAGATACCTTTTATGGCATGTCGCTGCGTCATGTCTCGTTAGGACAAGGTTTAAGGATCTTATCTATTGAAATGATCAGTCATTAAAAAAAAAAAAAGTATGTACTTTTTAACCATAAATGCTCATCTTGCACTAGCTCTGCGATGCACGTCCGCGACTTCACGCATTACGCAATTAAGTACAAGTACATCTCGGAGATGTCGATTTGACGTCTGCATTTACATCTGCAAGACGTATTGTTTAGATTGTTTGCTCATCTGCAATACGTCTATAGGACGTTTCCTATCAGATGTCAAAAAGACGTATTTTAGATGTCTTTAAATTGTGTATGATTTAGAATGTACGTAAAACTGACATCTTACATACGTCTGTCAGATGTTTGTACACATCAGATGTTTTCAAGATCAAGTGATCTCGAACAGACATCTTGCAGACGTATGTGTGCTATCTGGGTGGTTAGTTCTTCGTCTGTGTACTTTGGTTCAAAAAGGTAGGGTAGGGAGAAAAAAAAATCATTTTCTACCCCAAATTTAAAATCCTCCGAGGTTGTTTTACCTTGTTTGTAAAGGGCATTTGACTTTCTTTGCACATTCGCTTTGTAAACACTGGGTCGGTACTTCCGCCTACATCACACGTGACCTTTTTCCAATGTGACTACTTGATAAGTTGAGCTAGTGCACGATGAGCAAGTGTGGTTAAAATGTCTTCAATAAAATATCAAACTTTTGACACTTTTGGAGCATCATGATGGGTGACATTTTGCAGCAGACTTCCATCTGGAATTAGACGACACTTGAGATGAGCTGTGATTTCATATTAATCAACACAAACAATTAGCCACACTTTGATTCGTTTCCTGACAGCTTACCTAGAATGAACAACAGTGTCTCTAATCCGACGGGGAGAGGAGAGAGAGGTGATAGAAACATGCAGCAGCATACGGCCTACTGAAACATGAGTCACCGCTGCAAACGTGACGTCTGTTTCCATGCATGACGGTGTATGCCATGTTGTTAGAGATATCATGTCAGAAAGAAGTCACGGTGCTCGTGTTCCTGTGAGGTGTGATCAAAAGTGACAGTGCGCATACCGAACCCATCAGAAGGCAGCAGTAATTGGTGTAGACATGAGAAGGTGCTGGAATGCCAGAGGAAACTAAATGACAGTGAGCTCTCCTCCCTCCTGTCTCCAGTTCAAAACATGTACAAAATCCTGAGGGCAACCACCTTGATGATCTGAGTCAGAGGCCAAAAAACATCCAAACACACAAAGACTGGCGCACAAAAGCACCCACACAATAACAGTCCTGCGTCTCCCATGAATATATCTTGTTTTTATACAAGGAAATAATGATAAATACTGTTCCAGAATACTGCTCCCGTACTGTTCCATGTTTTTAATAGATTTTAAAATTAATTAATTTAAAAGATGTTCTATGAAATTATTTTACAGTAATTTGCTTTAAGTAAATGTACATTGTTTTAAAGATGTTTAGATATATATTTATTTATTTTTAAAGGAAACCTCACATAATCTTTTCAGAACAACAATTTACCAATGTTTTGAGAAAAATATAAGTCAATGTGCATTTTAAAGATGTGTATTGATTGATTAATTGATTGATTTTATTTTTTTTACAGGAAAATCAAGCATAATACTATTTTAGAACAACAATTCAACAAATGGTTTGAGAAAAAAATATTATTTAATAAATAAATTACACTTATAAAAATCTCTAAAATTATTTTACAGTCATTTGTTTTGAGAATGTGCATTTTAAAGATTTGTGTTTATTTATTTATTTATTTATTTATTTATTGTTACTGGAAAACCAGGCATAATACCTTCTCACAGCAACAATTCGGAAATGGTTTGAGAAAATATATACTTTTATGAATAAAATTCATTTAAAACAATCTTTACAATTATTCTACAGTCATTTGTTTTGAGAAAGTTATACAGTGAATGTGCATTTTAAAGATGTGTATTTATTTATTTATTTATTTTTTCTTATTTGTTTAATTTTTTTTTTTTTTTTTTTTTTTTTACAGGAAAACCATGCAAGATACCTTTTCAGAACAACAATTCAACAAATGGTTTGAGAAAAATATAAAATTTAGTAAATAAATTACACTTTAAAACAATCTCTAAAATTATTTTAGTCATTTGTTTTGAGAAAAATATACATTGAATGTGCATTTTAAATACATGTATTTATTTATTTATTTATGACTTTTTTTATTTATTTTTTTTCTGGAAAACAGAACAACAATTTGACAAATGGTTTGAGAAAAATATTTAATTTAATAAAAAAAATGCATCTAAAACAATCTGAAAAAAATATTTTACAGTCATTTGTTTTGAGAAAAATAGCATAAATTACATTTAAAACAATCTCTAAAATTGCTTCTACAAATATCTATAAGTGTCTGCTCTTTTAAAGATATTTCACTTACTTAAAACCAGTCACATACTGTTTTAAAAAATGCTAATTTGCGCTATAATTTAGGTTAGAAAATGATACAATTTAATTAAAGGTTAGAAAAATACACATTTTTAGCTGATTTAGTTACATATAGTCACATACACAAATTTGCTTCTCAAGCAACCATATGTTGTTCCAAGGATGTTTAGATTTCTAACAGAAAAACAAGACAGGGAAGATTATTTTTGGCAGCACACAGAGGAAACAGCAGCTCCAGTTGCTGTGGTGAATCCCCCTCCCCAGCCTGATTAGGATGGTGTGTTCAAAGACTGCAGAAAAATATCTGACTGTGAAAACTTACAACTCCTCCCCTCTCTCAGCAACTGACTCACCCAGAATCCCTCCTGGAGACACCCCAATAAGAGAGAGAGACCGAGAGAGAGAGATTCTTGGCATGGCTGAGTCAGGCAAATCAATCAACACTGGACTGACAGACCTAACAATGTGATCCCAGGGGGATGATTGTTTACCATTATTGATTTTGCACACACAACATCTCAGAAAGTCACAGGGTAACTCTTTCCTCTCCAGTCGCCCAGAACATCACCTTGGAAAATGCAAGAATAACTTCCAAAAACCATACATTTTTTAAAGCTCAATGAAAACTAAACTGGACGCTTATGAATTTAGTCTGTCTGTTAGCTTTGGATTAGTGCAAGGCGATTTGACCAAAAATTTGTATCACCTTTTTTTAAGATTCTGGCAGTTTCACAATTTATCATGGTTTTTACCTTATCAGATTGCATGAAACAGTTGCAGAACCACTGCATTTTGATCATGATCCAAACTGCTCAAACCATAGTATGAGCAGTTTGTGATGTATGAGATTGTATAATTTCAAAATTTAAAAGCAAAAACATAATGGTCTGACCTTAGCTCTGTCAAATTATGTTACATAAAACAACTGCATGAAACAAAAACAGCAGAGGGACTGAATGAGTACACAAATTCACTCACTGACAGCAGGTGGTGCTTATGGAACAGCAGCAATTAGGGATGCAACAACATCAAAATCTCACGATTCGATAATACTGTAATATGAAGTCCATGATTCGATATAAAAAAAAGACAAATTAAGACTCTTGTACATTTTAAAGTTATATTTTTTTTTATCTGATGCACTTTGAGAGTTCAAAATTAAAAGCTCCAACCCATGCTAAGAAAACTTGAGTCAGAAAAAAAGTAAGTGGATTGACTTGTACCTGAACATTAAAGGAGACTCAACTCTCTTTTTAGCTGTGATATACTGTCTTAGTCTAAATTACATTCACACCGGTGTTTTAGAAGCCAAACAAATTAGAATATAATAATAATAAATGTCAACAATTTTATATAATTGTTATTCCTATGACAGTAATAGCCATATATTGTAAATCAATTGCACTGTAAAATAAGTGAAAATGGATATTTTAAAGGTATATTATTTTTACTTTACACTACAGTAGGAGAATTACAATAGTTTTTTCCTAGTTTCTACACTTGAAAGAGATATATTGAATTTGGACTTCAGTAACATTACCCATGTAAACCAGTAGTTGTCAGCAATTCATACCACACTTTTAAGCTTTTGTATGGATGGAAATGGCAGTAGAGCTTTTATTTTAAAGGAAAACTCCAGCTTCAGTGAAAACAGACTTACAAAAATGTGTCTCACTACAAATCTAGTGAAATGCTGTAATCAAAAATAAAGCATAACTGGTGGCCATTGAACAGAGCCGTTCTGAGGAGCAGAAAACACCAGATCATAGGCTGATCACCTGAACAAAGTGAGCGCTTCGCTTTGAAACACACAGGAAAAACGGACTTGATGAAGGGATTAAGCCATATTGTGCTTTTGGTTTTAGTTAGTTTGACAGATACTGCACCAAAGCATAATGGCCCAAAAGCACTACTTTGAAGACCTTTTATGTTAAAATATTTTAAAAATCTACAATTTAGCCCCTTTACATTGTGCTCAATTCTGATTTTTGCTCAGATCTGATTTTTTGTATAGCTGTTCACATTTGTGTTCTAAATGTGGCCAAAATCAGATTTCCATTGTGAAAAGATCATGGTTCTGAACTGACCCATGTGAGCAAAAGTACAATACAAATAGGGTTGGCAGGTTTTCACAACAAAATCCACCCAATTGCTTCTCAAAACTAGTCCAAAGCTAGCCCAACCACATTCCGGGAAGAAAATATTGCATTAGTGTGGTCACTTCAACCCAAGGACTTAAAAATTACCCGTGGCAGCAATAAAAAAGTAGCCCAATTCCGCAGGAAAACTGTGGACTTGGCAACACTTGTGCAGTGCTCTGTCATACGGAAGGAAACACGGAGGATATAAAGTAAGCTATTATGCATTTATTTATCGTGTTATCTGCCGCAGAAGCCAGTGAAATCATGCACAGGCAATATGAAAAATAAAGACAAGAATGTGACAGTACAGTTTTGAATCTTTTATGATACGAGCCCTCATTTTGCTTGTATGTAGAGCTGTCACTGTAATACTTATGAGTTTTGATACATCACACTTCCACTGACTACCTTTCGCAACTGTCTTGATAACTTTGGGTATGTAAAATCTTAGAAGTGACACACATGAGTGCAGAATCGTGACGAATATTGATCAAGAGTGACGTAAATGACGCATGAATTCCGATATGACTGTTCAGACTGCGGTCACATTGCAAAACATCTGATCTGTTTTGGATTTAGTACCGCATATCGAAGTGGCACAAATCGGAATTGAGAAGATCAGATTCCATGTGGTAGTGCTGTTCACACTATTATGAGAACAACAGATCTGAGTTACATGAGGGAAAAAAAATCAGATTTGCGCCACATTGGCCTGCAGTGTGAACATAGCCTACATTGTATGTACGTGCATTTTTCAGCAGATCAAGCCTTCTTGCACTTCCACGATTGGTTGATTATGCACAATGCCTGCACACTATTGGTCAAACTACTCTTCGATCATTACCTTCAGCCAAAACCCAGACAATATTTAGGGTGGTTTCACACTAGCACTTCGCTTAAACACTGAGTTCGCTTAAAAAGGGTGGTCTGGGGTTCGATTCATGTGAAGTCCAGTATAGTTCACTGCTGATGTGAACGCAATCATACCAAATCGCAGAAGTGAACCGCTACTGATGATGTATTATTTGAGAAAAAAAAATTACGTGTGAACGTGTGTTCAAAAACGTAAATATATAAAACAGAGCAATGTTATGCATTTTGCCGCCTTCTCTGCACCGCTGTTACTAAGCAACAGGATAAACAGCTGCTGGCTTGATGATGCAGAACGAACTGCGGTTCAGACCCAAATTAAATAATATGAACACAGTCCAGCGGGGGCAGGGGGAGCGGGGAGCAATCATACTCAAGTTCGAATCAGGCACTCGAACCAAGTGTGAAAGCACCCTTACAAAAAAATCCCAGACTGGACATATCCAGGAGAAACAGAACCGTATGGTCAGCCTATTGTATAGCTTATAAATCAGCAAAGACAAAAAAATAATAGATATCCGGTTTGTATTTTAACGAAAGCTCCATGAATGACCACGCTG
This sequence comes from Labeo rohita, assembly GCF_022985175.1. Classification (NCBI taxonomy): domain Eukaryota; kingdom Metazoa; phylum Chordata; class Actinopteri; order Cypriniformes; family Cyprinidae; genus Labeo; species Labeo rohita. Next base: position 14,856,050 of record NC_066873.1, read on the forward strand.
TGAAAACCAGCTTCAGACTCTACAACTATCTACTTATTCATATTTGTTGAGGAAATAGCAAAAATGTCAACATATCTCCATCACAGAGCAAATGTACAGAGCTTCAGACGGGTACTTGGCAGAACCCCTAGATATTATGCAAATGAGTATTTGAAAATAACCCTGAGAAAGTAATATAAGCTGTACGTGCAGCGTGGGCTGAAATCAGCATGACTGTGAAAGCTCACCTGAGCTACAAAGACACAAGGAGAAGGAGAAGGAGAAGACGGCCCAAACATATGCCGAAGGTCATTGATGAAAGCAGAGGAGCTGGCAAAAGCTGGGCCAGCTGACAAAAAAAGGACTGCTGATACAGAGGAACACCATGCCATTTTCAACCATCGCTCTCTCTAACACACACACACACACACACGTAAGGTTCTCACACATGGAGTTCAGTATGTGTGAGGAGCAGGTTTAATCAGAGGGTGTTCACAGCTCTCTCTCCCACACAGTTCCCAGCGGAGGTCTCACTCAGTGGCTTACCCACAAGGACAAATCAGCATGGAGTCTCTACTGCTGCTCTCAGAAAGCACGATGAGACGAGACGACGAACCGTGGGTTGAGATTCGAGAAAAATTAATAAGTGTCATTGTTTTGAGTACCAGTAATATCTAAACAACCCCAAAAGAAGATAAATTGAGCAGAACAAAATTATCTGGAAAGCTAAATTGCGTAATATATTAAGTCACTATGAAATTGACAGTTCTTAATTACATGGAGTATTGTAGATCTGTGCACATTCATTTATTTATTTACTTATGACAAATGAATTTTGTCTTGTAATTTTTTACTTTTTTAAACATCCAATGATCCAACAGCACAATAAATTCCTAATGGACAAGAAGAAATAGTTTAATCAAGTTATTTTTGTCTTCTTTGCGCACAAATGTATTCTTGTATAGCTTCATAAAATTAAGGTTGAACTATTGATGTCACATGGTCTGTTTTAATGATGTCCTTACTAACTTTCTGGGCCTTGAATGTATCAGTTGCTGTCTATGCAGGGTCAGAAAGCTCTCAGATTTCATCAAAAATATCTTAATTTGTGTTCTGAAGATGAACGAAGGTCCTACGGGTTTGAAACGACATCAGGGTGAGTAATTAATGACAGAATTTTCATTTTTGGGTGAACTATTCCTTCAAGTGCAAGAGAAAGCATGTTTTATGTGATGTGTGTAATAATACTGCAGCATGTGTGTTTTTTTCCCCTCAATGATATCTCTGTGTAACAAACGAGGAGGTGGAAACTGATGAGTTAAGACCTTTACCACCCTCAGAAGTGAAAAGATTTATGGCTGCAGACCTATCTGCGGGTGGTTAGCCAAAGTCAGCAACACGCTCACTCATCCACACCCGCAGCGGAGTGGATCCGCTCCTGTCTGTAAAGCTGGCAGGGAGTGTGGGTCAGGCAGCCTGTGAATAAAGACACACTGCTGTTTGGCTGCAAACAAACACTGCAATTCATTAGAGCCTGTGCTCCTGCAGCGGAAAAGGCAGGGAATGAACCATAGCGTCAAGATCACAGAGGGGACTCACCTGCTTATAGACAAATCCTGCTATCAAAACTGGAAAAAGACACCGGCTGTGTCCGTAGCAGAGGTCAGTTACCTTGTTGCCCAGTGACATATCATAAAAAAATCTGACTTTTGCCATGTTTAAGTGCTATCATCTACCAACCCGGAAAATGTGAAAAAGGACAACCCAGTAACTTTGTTTTGGTAAGCCTTTCTCTGCAAGCATGTGAAAAACGAGTGCGTCAGTGTAGAAAGGGTATCTTATTATTATATTACCACCCCTTAATCTGCATGTTTCCACCCATGGTGCTGCCATTGTGTTTCGCAAGCAACAACTATGTACCAGTTCTAACGCCATGGCAAAATTTTGAATAAAGCATGCTAACTGTTCTGTCATTGGCTGCACAGACAAGCACAGAACACTATTTGGAGACCCAGCGTCAGAGGAGACAAGACAGCAGTGGATTTATTGATTTACTTACTGTATATTACGTTGCTGCCACACAGATCTAATATAAACTTGTGTGTATTCGACAGTTTAAGCGCAATAAGACATGAAAAATAACTTCAGTTTAGTACTTACATGCCGTGTGACAGCTGCTCTCTGTGTGTGCGCTTCGGATGTGTGCGCTCAGAAAACCATATCAGAAGTTTAAATTAATATGGTTTAAAACGCATGATTTCAGTGCAATAGACATTATCAACAAAACTAAACAAACGTTTTTATCAGATCATCTAAGGTACGAGCTGTAAAGGTACAGCCCTATTCTGGAAAAACAGGCAGGGATCAGCAGCTCATTTGCATTTAAAGAGACATGCACAAAAAACAGTGCGTTTCTGCTTCCACTCAAAATAGGTAATAATACTGTGGGGTATTTTGAGCTAAAACTTCACAGACACATAGATGTTGCATTGCTCCTGCTTGAAGTATTTGACTTAAAAATGAATGAAAGCTTTGCAACTAAGCATCATCATAATAATAATAAAGTAGGTACATTACCATTCAAAAGACTGTGTCAGTAATATATATATATATTTTTAATAAAATAACACTTTTATTCAGCAAAGATGCATTAAATTGTTCAATTATTTTATAATGTCACAAAAGATTTCTATTTCAATAAATGCTGTTCTTTTGAATTTCTATTAATCAAAGAATCCTAAAAAATATTGAAATGTTTTTTAAGCACCAAATGAGCATATTAAAATGATTTTTAAAGGATCATGTTACACTGAAAACTCTAGTAGTGGATGCTGAATATTCAGCTATGCATCATAGGAATAAATGACATATTAAAATATATTAAATAAAAAACACATCTTTAAACAGTAATGTTATTTCACAGTGCTGTTTTACTTACTATTTTTGAATAAATGATTACAGCATTGGTGATCAGAGGAGACGTCTTTAAAAAAAACATTTAAAAAATCTTACTGGCAACACATTTTAAACAGTAGTGTATGTTAATATGGTACAGTTTGATAGATACTACATACATTCAATCCATAATTATATAGAATTATAAGTAACACTTTATAATAAGGTGTCATTTGTTAACATTAGTTAATGTATTAAGTAACATAAGCAAACAATGAACAATACATTTATTACACTGTTATTAATCTTTGTTAATATTAGTTATGAAAATACAGTCGTTCATTGTTAGTACATGTTAGTTCACAGTGCATTAACTAATGTTAACAAACAACTTGTGATTTTAATAAAGCATTAGTAAATCCTGAAATTAACATTAACTAAGATTAATAAATGCTGTAGTTAACTAAAGTTAACTAATGAACCTTACCGAATTATAAAAGTAAATTCATTATAAAATTAAAAAAGTTATAAATGTAACTGTTAATACTTTTCCACCCCCATACACTCTGGCAGATGCCGTTTTTGCTCTTTTAGATTGCCAAATTGTGTGTACAGATTTGTGGGATATCAGGAAGCAATGGATACACCGATTTTATGGGAGGTGTCATAGACAGGAATAGATTTGGATGCTCTAGGCAGCATTGTATGTGTTTCAAATACAGTTAAGAAGCCTGTGAATCTCTTTACAGTGAGTCACAGCAGAAGTCTCCTCTATATAGAAACAATGAGAGTGACTCAAACAGCAGCTCAATGACATCAGTCAAAACAGTCTCTGAGTGGCTCCTCAAGGCTGGAAGTGAATTAGCGTGTAATTCAAACCAACGCGAAACGAGAGTGACTCTGAATCAGCATAATGTATTGTCATACACACAATAAGCTCAAGCCAACTCCAACACAAAATGAACTCCACAGTGCAATCCTGTCCACCAGTTGTTTTGAATGTAAGGTCTCTTCCAAATGCCTGATTACACACACGCATCCAGTAAAAAAAACAAAAACACACCAACAGACAGCATGGCAAGTGTAAGCGAATCGTTCCTATAACAGGATTACCACTGCCAGATTTAACTGACAGAACAGTGACAGACATAGTAAATGGGCGGTGGGCTGAGAGAGAGAGAGGTGGGGGGAGGGGGTGCACAATGGCCTTCTAAGTGCTCCTGTCAATGACGGACCGTGTTTGGGTGGGACGTGCTATTAAGTGTCAAACAAAACCATTAAAACCAGTCAAAGTCCACCCACTAGTTCACTGATTCAGGCCTATTAATGCACACAACACTGGACACACTGACAGATGGTGTCACACTATGACAGATAGCAAGCTCAGCTGAATCGACAATGCTGTGTATTTACTATGCCAAGTGAATAAGAACAGAACCCACTGTAATATCGCTCCAACTGAAGCTACAAGAGGCCATTTAAAACAAAGTTACATCATTATTTGCGATATATTTTAATAAATAGTAATGTTAGTCAACTGTGCTTCATTAAACCCAGATTTACCAGGAAATGTACTGAGGAAACTGGTTTCAGATTGACTAACGCAGCATAAGATCACATCTGATGACCTAAAAAAATATTAAAGGGGTCATGACATGGACTTTTTAAAATTATTTTAATATGTTCGTTGAGGTTTACTTACAATGTTAAAAAAGGTTTTTGCACAAAAAAACAAATAAATATGTCTGAAATGACCTGTTTTTAAGGTGTGTGTCATTTAAGGCTTGTCAGGAATCAGCCACTGTTACGATTGGCTAACGTCATTGCATAGGAAACAGCAGTGTTGGGGAAAGTTACTTTTAAAAAATGCATTACAATTTTGCGTTACTCCCTGAAAAAGTAACTTATTACGTTACTTAGTTACTTTTTATGGAAAGTAATGCGTTGCATTACTTTTGCATTACTTTTGCGTTACTTTTTAAATCTGGGCAGGACTTGCTTCTCTGTTTTTAATATAAAACAATTCTAATGTAAAAGCCCTTTTACACCAAAAGTAAAATGAATTCACCTCAGGCTGAAAGAAAAGTACATTTATGCAGGAGATCACTCTTCAGAAAAAAATGAAGCACAAATGTTAGTTTAGCTAAAGTAATTTTTGCTTATTAGTATGGTTGAACTGCATCATCGAAGGTCAGCAGCGAAGACACTGGTTAATAAAATGGGATGAAACACATAAAGAATATTTGTTTTGTTTAACATATTTAATTTTTGCAGGGTTGCGTCATATTCTGAGTTTGCATTTCACTGTTTTTATTCATTTTGAGGAATACTGAATCTGTTTTTTGTGAGTGAGATGAATTAATGCATGTTCACATTTAGTCTAAAATACAGTAACATCATGTTTATTCCCAATTTCCAGACAGGAGACTTGTCAATCAATAAAGGGGGGAAAAAGTAACTGACGTTACTTATTTGAAAAAGTAACTCAGATATTTTCTTAGAAATTCAAAAGTAATGTGTCACTTTACTAGTTACTTGAGAAAAGTAATATTATTACGTAACTTGCGTTACTTGTAATGCGTTACCCCCAACACTGGGAAACAGTATCAGCGGCTCCTTGCTATTGCATGTGAGTGTTTTGACAACATGATTTGTCATTTCCAGACAAACCATTATGAAATCATTTTGCTTACCATTTGTGATGCAGCTGCAGTGAGACCTAGTACTGCTTCATCATTTAACAAATGTTTTTTTTGAACTCTTCATAACACTGTGCCTCATTTACAAAACAAAACACTGTGAACAGTTCTCAGACACGATCCAGGATGCCATTAAAAATGTTTAAACCAAATGCGTCAAAGAAAACATTTCACTTTATTTGTCCTATTGACGACAGACTCAAGTGCATGCACTGTGTCAGAAAGTGAACGCGCATCTGTGTACTGTATCCAGTGTGGACAAGATGTGACGCAACACTCGCAGTCAGCGTATGTCAGCCGTGGGCAGTGCCTACGGAGAGATGATGACTATTGGTCTAAGTCTTGCTCTGGAGGCGGTGTTTATGCAAATGTTTGTGCCCAGGCGATGTCACCTTGCACCTCAGACACAAACAAGCCATTTTTAGATCTTGATTAAATAAATGCTTCGTTTATAATGAGGAGGACGTATTAAGTTATGAAACTCAGGATATTTTAATGTACAAAAACCTCTTATATGTGACCCTGGACCACAAAACCAGTCATAAGGGTCATTTTTGTGAAATTGATATTTATACATCACCTGAATGTATAAATGAATAAATAAGCTGAATAAATAAGCTTTCCATTGATGTATGGTTTGTTAGGAGATACAACTATTTGAATACCTGGAATCTGAAGGTGCAAAAAAAAAAAATCAAAATATTGAGAAAATCACCTTTAAAGCTGTCCAAATTAAGTTCTTAGCAATCAAAAATTAAGTTTTGATACATTTACGGTATGAAATTTACAAAATATCTTCATGGAACATGATCTTTACTTAATATCCTAAAGATTTTTGGCATAAAAGAAAAATCGATAATTTTGTCCCATGGCGATTGCTACAAATGTATCTGTGCTACTGGTCTTGTGGTCCAGGCTCAAAATTTGATTTCTCATGTCATGACCCCTTTATTAACATGTAATGATTAGAATGTTTATTTCTTGGCACAATGTTAAAAAAATACAATATGTATAAATGAATCTGCTGACAGATGCCGTTTTATCTCACTTCAGCTTAATTGCATCTACAGAACTGTCGGTTAGCATATGTAGGATGTAACTGTTTATTATTCCCTCTAGGAAGGTCTATTAAAATGATGTGGTTCCCCTTCATTTCAAAAGGTGTCTTGGGAAGCTTTGAGAAAGGACGTAAATGAAGACACATTAGCATACCTCTCTAATTTGGCCAATCAATTGTATGGATCTAACCCTCCTCCCACCCACTCACATCTGCCTTCGGCAAATCAAATCTGACCTGTGGTTCACTGTAACTGGATCAGCCAATAAAAACCCTCGTAGAAACTGAAATAATTATATTTGTCAGAATAATGAGGAACGATGTTACAGTCACTCAGTAGGTCAAGGACATTCAGTCTAGCCATGATGATTCCTACAGAACTGCTGCAGAATGTAGACTAAAAACAGTAAAATAAAGTAAAATAAAAAATAATCCTCATTATTGGATTTACTGGCTTAATCAGTGACTAGAGGAAGTGAATTACAAGGAGCGCAAAGAAAATTACTTGTGGCATGCATTGCTAATTATTTAAACTTTTGGTGAGCCACATGTTAAAACCCTGCTAATCCAGCCTTCATTATAAAATTAGTCTCTAGCAAAATATAGCCTTCAGGATGTATGGGCTTGAAATCAGTGCTGCTATCTTCTTTCAACAGGAACTACTGCAAGACTGATGATTTTGTTTTAATCTTCTTCCAGCCTGACTGCTGTCCTCATGTGCTTGTGTCATTCTGTTCATTATCTACACATCACTTCCACTACACTTCCATAGAACAGAACTTCTAAGATATCAAAGGCAGATCCATCAGACGCAAACCAAGGTGAACAAATGATGTAACGGCAGCACATCAAATGACATGCAAAAGGAAGATCACAGTAGCTGTGAGAAAGAGCGCCGCTAATGAAAACATCACACTTACCAGTCTAGATTTGCATGTGTAGCTGAATTTCACAACACTAATCCAAAACAGAGGTGACCTAAAATAGTTCAGTTTCCACTGCTTTTTCATAGTCTCTCCTTGTCCACTTAATACAGTGGAATCTCAGATGACTCCAGTTATCTAATTTTCAATGTCAATGTCAAACAGACTCCACCAAACAGGAATATTTTCCATCTCAAGGTTAGAAAAAAATAGCAGTTCTAAAACCATTTTTCACCCTCATATCAAATGACTTTCTTCTGTGGAACGTATTTTGAAGAATGTGTTATTTTCTAATTTCTAAGCAATTCCAGTAAATTAAAACTGTTGTCAAGCTTCAAAAAGCAAGCAAAAACACCATAAAAGCAATGACTTTTTGCAATGAATCCAAAACAACTTCATATAATCAAAGTTAAATCAAGAATGTGCCCTATAAAGTTCATTCCCATTTGAGAATTCAGGAAATGTTTCACAGTGGAAAAAAACAAACAAATAAAGGAATGACTCTATCAATCAATGACACAAAAGCTTGTTGTAAAAAGCTACTGGATTTCCCCACGAGAGCTGATGTAAGGGGTTTTATATATAATGATGCACAACACCCCCATTATAACAATGGTGTGGTCCGTCTCTACTGCTTCTTCCTCGTCTCACTATTTATATCACACAATACACAGCTGTTGCAATGGCAACAAATATTACCCGACCTTTTGCGCTTGAAGCAGAATGAAAATCGAAAGGATTGCCTGAGGATAAGAGTCAAATCTAGCTGCAATCTGCAATCTGAGCAGATTAATTTCGGACTGCAAGATATACTTCAGTGAACAAGAAACACAGTTTAAAAGCATGAAATCAATCACAGGCTGTTAAACAGCTGCATGTATTACAGCCACTGCTAAACTGTAATATGACTGTATTGGAATTTAAGAAAGTATTTCTATAAACGGTGTAAACAGATATTCAGATATTGATGTCGTTCCAAACCCGTAAGACCTTCGTTCATCCTCAAAACGCAAATTAAGATATTTTTGATGAAATCCAAGAGCTTTCTGACCCTGCATAGATGACAACACAACTGACACATTCAAGGCCCATGTAGTAAGGACATCATTAAAATAGTCCATCAGTGGTTCAACCGTAATGTTATGAAGCTACGAGAATACTGTTTGTGCACAAAGAAGTAATTTCTTTTCTTCTGTGTCAGTCTTCGGTTTTCAGGAGTGAACACGTAGCTTCATAAAAATTGAACCACTGATGTCACATGGACTATTTTAATGATGTCCTTACTACCTTTCTGGGCCTTGAACATGGTAGTTGCATTGCTGTCTATGCAAGGTCAGAAAGCTTGCGTATTTCATCGAAAATATCTTAGGGAGTGTTCACATTTGTAGTTCAGTTCGCTTGGTTAATTTGGTCCGAACCAAAAAAGGAAAATGATACATTTTGTCCTGGTCCGCTTAGCGTTCACACTGGCATTTTTGACAGCGAAACTAAAGATACCGAACCTAAAAGCATAGTGATACGTTCACATACTGATTGGTCAGTTTGAATGACGTATATTTCGTGATGGAACTCACCGAACACTTCAAACTAAAGGAAAAGGTAAGTCGAATATACCTAATGGCGTCTGTTGGACTAAGCGTACTCATTGTTGCGTGTATATGATTTTATTTTCACCACCTGCAAACTCACGAAGAGCTCATAAAAGGTTGCTCCACTTTTGCCCTCTGCTCATTTTGTTTTGGATACAGCGCTTGTTCCCTTCATGAAATTATGTCGAATAGCATCTCATCTTGTCATTACTTTCTGTTTTTGGTTTGTTATTTGGTCTGTGTTGCATTCACATTTAATTTGAACCGCACCAGAGTTCGTTTTGGAAGTGGACTAAGACCCATCTTTTTAGTGGTCCCGGGTCTGCTTGTTTGGTGCGCATCAGGGTTTGGATGGCAGCGTTCACACTTACTCAAATAAACCGCACTAACAGAGCAATCACACCACAGTTCGTTTTAATCGAACCAAACATGACAAGTGTGAACACACTCCTTAATTTGTGTTCTGAAGATGAACAAAAGTCTTACAGGTTTGGAGGGTGAGTAATTAATGACCGAATTTTCATTTTTGGGTGAACTATCCATTTACACTTAAGAATTGTTGTAAAGAACTGTTATTGGAAACTCATGCTTTCAGACGCACATGTGGGAAAGCTGAACGCAGATGGCGAAAAGACAGATTATAGATTTCTAATGAGATGCTAAAAGATACATTTAGCACCTACCACCCATTGTCCGAAAGCTTTGTTTGGCGCTAAACCCAGCTATAACACTCTTTTCAGATTCTATTCCTTTTACTAGTGAGGATTTCTTGAATTCTTTTGTGAGAAAAATTTACAGTATTAGAAAAGAGATTGTCCCTCCTATACTGTTCTCAAATTTCCTGTGCTAAGTTCCTGTACATTTAACTCTTTTGATCAGGTCTCCCTTCCGGTCCTAGCAGACTTAGTTAAACACATGAAATCATCCTCCTCTCCACTGGACCCTGTTCCACCACAGTTTTTAAAACATTTGTTTGACACCATGGGCACTAGTATACTTTTTATTGTGAATAGTTCTTTAGCCCAGGGTTGTGTTCCATCTTGTTTTAAACAAGCAGTGGCTTGTCCTTTAATTAAAAAACCTGGCCTTGAGGCCTTGAGAGTCGGACAATTTCCATCCCATTTCTAAACTTCCATTTTTATCCAAACTTTTAGAGAAGGTAGTTCTGTCTCAAGTCACCCCTTTCTTGTGGGAGAATAATCTCCTGGACAAATTCCAATCGGGTTTCAGAGCTGGTCATTGTACTGAGACCGTTCTGCTAAACGTGTTAAATGATTTACTATTAGCGGTTGATTCTGGAATGGCTGCAGTTTTAATTATGTCAGATCTCAGTGCCGCATTTGACGCGGTAGATAATTCGATTCTTTTAAAACGTTTGGAGTGTGAGGTGGGGTTTGGGAGAACTGCCTTGAAATGGTTTCACTCCTATATTAAGGAAAGGACATTTTTTGTTAATTTGGCAAATGTTTCATTCTCTGTGGCTCCCTTAAAATACAGCTTTCCTCAGGGCTCGATTTTCAGTCCGACACTGTTTTCTTATATATGTGCCTGCTGGGGTCTATTTGCCGTCAACACAACATCTCGTATCACATGTGTGCAAATGACACACAGATTTATCTTCCGTATAAGGTTGGAAATGAGCAGTCTTTACAGTCCCTGCTGCATTGTCTAGATGAGATTAAAGGATGGCTCTCAAATAATTTTCTTCAGCTTAATGAAAAAAAAATCTGAGATCATAATATTTGGTCCTTCCAAGGCTAGAGAGAAGATAGCCAATGCTTTTGCCCCCTTAGAAATCACAGTGAAAGACAGTGTGAGAAATCTTGGCATCATAATTAGGGTTGGGTACCGAAACCCGGTGCCAATACGGCACCGGTACCCATGTGACCGGTATGTACCGGACCGAATCAGAACGAGAATTTCGGTGCCTCATTTCGGTGCCACTTAAATGTCTGAACTGTCGATTAAAATATTTGTCTTCTGGTGCTATGACACGGATGTAGAATCATTGATTAATCAACATGCATGATCGCTAGTTAAATTTAAATACATGGGGTGTCAGAATGATCAGAAAATGTATTTACTGAATGAGAAAACTCACGTGAACATCGGAAAGATTTGATGATAGAAATCCAAGACATCTTTGTAGTTACTATCCATTTTCACATTTCGAATTAAAAGCACAAATCGTCTGGAAATGAGACCATCCGAGAAGCGCGTGAATGCTGCAACTATCGTTACACTTGCTCTGACTGCAGCAGGTGGTTTGCCGTTAGCTTAGCGAGCTACATTAAACACGTCTAACTTAAAATGCCAAAAACGAAACATTCTAAAGTGTGGCTATATTTCACGAGAAATGATTCAGACACTGCGACGTGCAGCAAATGTTTTACAGCAGTTGCGTGTGAAGGGGAAAACGTGTCAAACCTAATGAAACATTTGATGGTATGTGGAATAAAGTTGAAAGCAGAGGAATGCACCGTGTTTGACAGTTTGCAGACATCAGCTGGAGAGGTGTCGTATTTTGCCAGAGACGGCAAATATGTGATGCGATCTAGGAAAACCCAACACATGGTGAAATTTGACCTTTTTAGGTTTTGACACCATATGAAAGCTGAGTTCAGGCCCCTTTCCAAAACTTTTATTTTTACATAACCTACGTTATGGCTATCTTAGGTTGGCTGATAGCGATGATTTTCAGGATTGGGATTTTGAGAAAAACGGCTTTAAAGTGAGACGGCTTTCATTTTCACTTTACGGGTTTAACGAGGGCTGTCTGTCAAGTTAGGAGCGCTACTGCATCATTACACAAACAGACTAACGTTTGTTTTCCGCTGATCACCCATTTTATGTTTAGTAAAAAATGCAGCACCTTGTAGTAAAAGCGAGCGCAGCGCAACTGTTCGCGCACTGTGATAAAACAGACTGTCATCGGACTCCTCTTTAGTAACTTCATCATCCGATCCTTCATCTCTGGATGTGAAATAGCCCGTAACATCATTTAGGGCACTGACATCACCAAAACTGAGCAGATTGAGACGAGTAAGATCGGTTAAGTGAGCAGCTGCAGTACTTTACACGGCGTTGTTGTGCTCCGCCATCTCACTATATTAAAATAAATAAATAAATACATAAATAAATAAATAACTTTGCTTGCCGTACTTTACACAGGACTGATGGAGAATGTGAACTGATACGCCTTTACTAAATATGTTACGTGGTTTATTTTGATAGGTTTACTGGTTTTGTGGTGTTAAAAGCTGGTCCTTAGCTGGTTTATGCTGGTCCTTTGCTGGTTTTTGCTGGTCATGTTGCTGGCCAAGGACCAGCATGAACCAGCAAAGGACCAGCTTAAACCAGCATCAAAACCTACCTAACCAGCTTTCCAGCATCAAAACATACCTACCAGCATATGCTGTTTTTTTCCCCAGGGAAGGGAAAGCACCTCCGCAGCGCGTTCTTAACATAGGAGAAAGACAGTCATTTCTGCTTGCTGCAATAAATGTCTATTTTTCTGCACTAAACAAGTGAATTTCGAAGAGATATTTTCAGAAATGATAGACAAGATGTTATAGAATAATAATTTAATGAAAAACGAATTTCCTGAAAACGTCCCTCCGTGACATCCGACGGGTTTTCCCAGATCTCATCACATATAGTCATATTTCTGCAAAAGAATTGCTGAAATTTTAAGCTGTTAAATTATTGTAGTTGGGTTAGGTGGTTTAGGTTTTATTGTTGTTGTGTTTTGCATTGACTTAATAATGTATAGTACTACTTTTTTTTTTTTTTTACTTTTAATACATTGTTCAATTTAAAGAACTTTTTTGTCCAATAAAAATATATTCTTGTGTCATCCACCACTTTGTGGCTTTTTTAAAAGTATCGGTTCAGGCACCGTTTTGGCACCGGTACCGTTTTAAAAGTATCGATTTGGCACCGGTATCGAAAAAACCCCAAACGATACCCAACCCTAATCATAATAGATTCATCTCTTAGTTTTGATAAACAGATTAATTTGGTTGTAAAAAGCAGAATTATTTCAAAGCTAATACCTTTTCTGATTTTTAAAGATTTGGAAATTGTGGATCATGCTTTTATCATGTCGAAACTGGACTACTGTAACTCACTTTAAGCAGGGATCTGTCAACGGCAACTATTTCGATTACAACTTGTGCAGAATGCCGCAGCTTGGCTTCTGACCGGCACAAAAAAAAAAGGGAACACATTACTCTGGTGCTATCGTCTCTCCACTGGTTACCAGTCTGGTATAGGATTGATTTTAAGATTTTAGCATGGGTTTTTAAAGCTTTACATAACTTGTCCTCAAATTAGATCACCGACCTCATAGGGTCTCATACACCAGCTAGGTCACTTAGAACAGTAAATCAGTCACTGTTGAATGTGCCTTGGTCAAAAAAGAAGTCAAAAGGGGACCATGCCTTTTCAGTAATAGGTCCTCAACTATGGAACAATCTTCCCCTGTACATTCGGCAGGCTCTGTCTATAGAGGCTTTTAGGTCCCTGGCCTCTGAAGTAGGAAAATTTTGATTTGGGAATCTTTTACAAATTTTTGTTTTACTTGTGTGTATGTGTGTGGATTTTATTTTATTCATCATTTTGTGAAGCACTTTGGGCAACATCGTTGCATTTAAATGTGCTATATAAATACATGAAGTTGAAGCTGAAGTTATAATTAGAACAACACATAGAGCAACACAAAACTGCTAATAGTTTCTAATGCATGGCTATTGGTTTCCCACCAAAAATGATGGTATTTAATGGAATTGGCTTTTGTTAGTTAAAGAAAACTGGAACAAATTAACAGAGTGGAAAGTGATACTGAACACACAGGGAACCTTATGATTTGATTTGATGAAATGATTTCCAATTTAAACAATACTCCTATGAATGTTTTTTTTAATATTTTGGACAATGATCCATTACAGGCTGTGGTGAATCAGACTCACATGACCTGACAAGAGAGAGAAATGAAACTGAATGTCGTCCTAACCATCACTCCACACACAGTCAGTACGAGAAAACATGCTAGATTAAGAGTGACATTGTGTCCTGACAAGAGAGGAAATGAAAGTCTAGTGTTCAAGGACAGATTTCACTCAGTGAAGGAGAAAGTCATGCTATGTTTCAAAACCTACTGAGATGCCTAAGTAAACCGCATTTTAAGGCATCATATGTGCACTCCAGTATGGAAGCCTGTTTATTAAAAGGTTATTGTGACCTTTTATCTCACAATTCTGACTTTTTTCTTAGAATTGCGTGATATAAACTCGCAATTACGAGTTATAAAGTCAGAATTGCCTAATATAAACTCACAATTCTGCATTTTTTCTCAGAATTGTGTGATATAAACTCACAATTATAAGAAATAAAGTCAGAATTGTGAGATAAAAATTCACAATTTTGCCTTTTTTCTCAGAATTGTGTGATATAAACTCAATTTGCGAGAAATAAAGTTGTGATATAAACTCGCATTTGTTTATATCACTCAGTTCTGACCTCATTTCTCTGAATTGCCAGTTTATATCTCAAAATTCTGATTTCATAACTTGCAATTGCGAGTTTATATTTCACAATTCTGTGAAAAAAAGTTCAAATTGCGAATTTGTATCACGCTGTTCTGAGAAAAAAAGGTCAGATTTGCAAGATGTAAACTCACAATTGCAAGAAAAAGCTCAGAATTGTGAGATAAAAGTGGCAATTACCTTTTTTTAATTTTTTATTCAGTGACTGAAACAGGCGATAATACAGTATTGAAACAGGCCAACTTTGTATTTGTATGCATATTAGAGCCTTCAGTCATTAGCTTAGCAAATTCTTAGCAAAAAGTTGAGTCTTTTGTGCTATTTGTGAGCTTTCTGCATGGACAGTCCATATCGCCGCCATGTACATCATTCCAAAACAGTGGCTTACGAGGTTTCATAACGTCCAGGATACTGCCTTAGATGGCTGCAGTGCGCAGAGCTTTTTAGAAAATAGCTTCAATCTATTAAAGGTTATCTGTGAGGAAAAGATACTGAAACCTTGTTCTTAACTGTTCTCACTCAGTGACACTGAGTCTCTTTAGTCTCTCTGTTCACTGCATTTTTAGCTCTTGAGTTTGAGTATGTTTTGAGTGAGATATGAAAACGTTCAAAGAATGTGAGATAGAAAGAGCAATGCAGAGTTCTGGGGGGAAAGAAAGAGAGATTGAGATATTGGATCTTTGTCAAATATATGACAACATGAGACAGGCGCTCACCTCCCAGGCTCATCTATCTTCTGTGGGTGAAGCAGTGTCAGTACCAGGGTAAAGAGGGACGTCGAGGTAGATGAGTAAGGAGCGTTGCGGTGGTTGGGGTCGGGGCTCAGGATCAGGACGCTGGGGATGGAGAAAAAAACGGCTCAGCTCCAGATGGGTGCAGAATCAGACAGCGCCAAGCATTTCACTGCAGATACAGAGACAGAGAGAAATATGTTAAATACTATAAATATATTTATATCAGGATCATTAATAAACAATATATCATTTTTTACATTTGAGTGTGCAATATTTATAATCACCTATTATTTTAAAAACCATGTGTTGTCTTTAATTTCAAATGCTTAAATTTAGCCAATTACTTTAATCAATATTTTAAATTGTTGTCATTAACAATAGACTGTTTAAAATTGTATCTAAATTATACAGGTAAAAAACAGAAGTTGCAAAAATTATTATTGTAGATTATTGCTCTTTGTATTGTAATAATGGTTCTTAATATTGATATAGAAAATAATATAAAATGTTTTTGTTTTGTTCGTTTTGGGCACGTCACATTCTGACTTCACAGACAAACATGTCGGTCCATGACGTTAGCCAAAACTAGCACAATTTAGGCACAAACTCCCATTATAATCACTGAAGCTACGAGATTAATCTTTTATTTACATTGTATCTGCAAGTGTTGTTCATGTTGTTGGAATTTGTGAGCATGTACACTCAGCATGGCCAAAGCATGGCCAATGCCTTCCTAAGTTCAACAGAAACGAATTTGATTGGTTATGAGGCTCAACAGAGAGTATCCGCTGGACGCAAATTATGGTTGAACCACTGATAGCAGATGGACTATTTTGACAATGTATTTCATACTTTTCTGGGCCTTGATAGTGTTATTTACTTGGCAGTCAATGGGACAGACACAAACCTACCAGTTTTCATCCAAAATATCTTAAATTGTGTTCTGAAGATGAACAAAGCTTTTACGGGTTTGGAACGACATGGAGGTAAGTGATTAATGACAAATTTTCATTTTGGGGTGGAGTAACCCTTTAAGGAGCATTTTTGCCATAAGCTCTCATTAATTTCTGATCCTTATTTACATATTTTACTATTCTACTGAATCTGGATAAATTTTATATAAAACAAAATGGCAATAGTACAATGCAAAATATTTTCTTTGCTTTAGACATAACACATTTTTGGTATAAACCTTACAAAAAAAGGAGTAATACGTAGGGATAGGTTAGGAGTTTTAAAAACCTGAGCACTAGCAATTGATGAATGCTTTAACCCGACACTCAAAGCTCTTAATATAGCAAAGCAAATTTGCACAGCATCCTCCTTTATTAATGATGCATAAGGTGGTCGCAAAGTAAAACTGAAAAACATTTTAAATTTCCGTTTCAGCCTGAAGCTCCTCAAATGCGACTCTCAATCATGAAACTGCAAAGCAAAACAGATGAGATGAATTTGCATTAAAACCCACAGCCACACCAAACTGTCATGGCAATTAAAAATACTGGTGGAGGTGACAGGAATCCTACAGACAGCTGTTAGCCACAGTGTAAAAATTCAATGACTCTACATTCTGCTTTAGCTTATGGTAATTCAAGTCACCAAATCATCTAAAAGTTAGTATTCTGTTTAGTTCAACAATGTTTCTGCAGTTGTTGGACACTTAAATAACTTGATGTGTCTGTTATTTTTCTTTAGGTGCCTTTGGGGTCATGTAGGGGGTAAAACTCATTACTTGTAATTGTAAAGTCAAGAGCCATCATCACTGAGGCCTTGAGCAGCCACTTTACCCCAGGCTGCTCTGGGGGTTTGTCCATGTAATAAGAGCACTGGATGTCACTTTGAATTAAAGCATCTCAAAAATGACAACTTGCTGGTTAAGTGAACACAAGAAAACATGTGGCAGATATTCTGACTAGACCAGAGTCAACTATCTAACTAAAAAGTTAACGTGTGTTTCACAGGATAAGGCTATTTTTTTCAGTGTCAGGATATGGAGTTGCCTCATGTTTTACTGCTATACAATTTATTTATTAAAATATTTGCTGCTATACCGTTTTGTTATGAAAAGCCTGTAAATAGGCTATTTATGGCAGGTTCCACTGTGACAGCTTACCCCGAAACTGGAGCCTGTGGTCTCAAAATGTGCTATATGAACTATATGGGAGACCGGGGATGGTTGGAACATTTTTGATATTTCTGTCGTACCTTGGAGTTCTTTTAAGCCAGTGTTCTCAAAATGTGTTTCAAACTAGTTACAAGTGTGTGCTGTTAAATGAAGTAGCTGTTATCTTTGCAGCACAAACAGAAAATGTATAGTTTAGTTACAAACACCAAAAGTGAAATGTTAGTAGTGTAGTAATTATAGTTACTAGTTACTTCTCACAAATAGTAACATCATTTTAAAAGTAACCTAACTAGGGAAAGTAACTATTGTGTTAAAAAATGTTCAAATATGTCAAATAACTTGGATGCCCCCAATATTAAATATAGTAAATTAATAGAACACTGTACACTAATCTACACTATTTTAATGTTGCTGTCGGACAATGTGAGAGACACCTTCCAGGGGCTAAATATCACTTTGATGGGGTTGCTTCAACCCACGGACATGAAAAACATCATAATAACAGGAAAACAATGTGCTTTTGTAAAATAAATTAAATAAACAGGGTGCGCTCTCTGCCGTCTTGGTCTCCGTCACCTCTTTTCAAGTAAATAAAACAACCCAAAACTCCGTGAATACGCGCCTCACAGACATAAGAAATATATGTATAGAAAGCTTAACATTTTTAAAGGGGTCATCGGATGTATTGTTTGAACATTAATGCGTGTTGGCAGTGCATGTACAAATTTACCCTATAATGATAAAAATCCATGCAGTGGTTTTTTAATTAATCTTTAAACATAATATCCCCTTTTTCAAATCGAGCCATTCTCAGATGCCTGTTGTTGTGGCGTCACACTGACAGAGGCCGCTCCCACGATAGTTGATTGACATGAGCGTTTTACCTCAGACCCGGGATTACGTTTGTTTGTGAAGGAAATGCGCCTCCCGATCTACAGATATCCGTCTATGTTTGCGCAAATCATTCATGATCCAGCAATACTTACAACAGAAGTGAGTATAAGGGTTTTTTATGAATCTCTGCAATCACCTTTCCTAATAATGTGCTAGTGATTAGCGGTTTAGCGGCTAAACTTGGCTAAATGTGGCTAAAGTAAACAGGCTCATCAATCCACAGAGAGAAGAGAGGGGCGGGGCGAGCAGAGCTCATTAATATTTAAAGAAACCTCGACCAGAACAGGATGATTTTTGCAGAGCTGATTTTGGCAAGGTAAAAAAGGTGTTTTTTACACTACCATTGAGAAATTTTAACCAAAGCATGATACAGATTTTTCATTAAGACCCTAAAGAATAATTTGAACTTGAAAATGGGCATTCGATGACCCCTTTAAGCAAGTCATGTCGAAAACAAATATTCTCTCATAAAGTAATCCGTATGATACCAACGCAAGCTCCAGTTTTTCCCTTCTTAACTAATCTCCAATGTAGTCACGCCAATGAGTGGCTCCGCTTTTCAAATTTTAAACATCCATGTGAGACGTGCGGACATGTGGGTAAACACCCACATCACCTCCAGAAACGAATGTGAACATTTCATTTTTTTAATTTCTGGAAAAGATGCGCTAAGAGGAATAAGCCAGAATTGACCTCAGAAGAAAAATGCAACGTGGAAATTATAATAACACCGCATTTTACTGTCAATAACTTTAACGGCGTGGTAACATTAACTCATTTGATTACTCGTTACTGAAAAAAAGTAATGCCGTTAGTACCAGCATTTATTTGTAACGCCATTATTCTCATCACTGGTTGTAACATGTAACATCATGATATCCACCAGGGTGAGATGCAACATTATGCAACAATAATTATGACAAAAAACTGATTTTGAAAGCTTTTTATTCAACACTGACTTTTCAGCATAATTGGTGTGTGTTTGTTACATTAGCATCATGATAATAAAACTGAATAATGTGCACGTGTGTGTGTTTAAGCATATTTGTTAATGTCAGACATTGCAATTGGCCATAATAAACCTAGGCATACCGAAATTCAAAGAAAACATAAACAAAAAATTGCTTGGAGTAAGTTATAACATGTTTCATTGATGTTACAACTAACCCTGAGTCTTGTAGCCATGAACTAGCTCGCCTTACAGCTAACAGCCAAAACATTAGCACTAACAACTTGCATGAGAAATATCTACACAGGCACACAATACACAATTTAACTTTTTTTTGAACCTCAAAATTAGATTTCTCCTCTAAAGTCTGCCACAGGGCTCTACTTCTTCACACGTACAATAAGGACTAAACTGAGAATGTATGAAGTGAATTAGGTGATTTGTAATTTGTTCCTTATTTGAGAAATTGGTAGTGTTAAAACTGACATCCAACCACGTGTTACAACCATCCCTGGTCTCCCCCCTATATATTTCTTAGGA
The DNA here is from genome assembly GCF_022985175.1 of Labeo rohita. Lineage (NCBI taxonomy): Eukaryota > Metazoa > Chordata > Actinopteri > Cypriniformes > Cyprinidae > Labeo > Labeo rohita. The sequence continues at coordinate 14,875,980 of NC_066873.1, forward strand.
CAATACAGTTCTGAAGGGATGACGCATATTTATAGGCTGAACCTCAAAAACAGGTTCGCATTTTAGCATTTCAGGTTTCATCATCCTGAAGTCAATGGGTTTCTGAATGGGTTAAATGCCTGAAACAAGGTTTGCGGTTGAACACAAGCTCTGGATATTTTTTAATGTTTCATTCTGCTCTACAACATAAAATACATCAGTAATACCCCCTTGAGATTTTTTAAAGCTTCACTTGTCTTGAAAATGGCAGTTGTTAACAACTGGCTAAATGGGGCTACAGAGTTTTCCAGGGAAATTAAACGCCATTACGCCAAACAGAAAAACTCATGTATTCACTAAGTCGGCTTTTACAGTCTCCTTGTGCTTATAATTGTGCTCTTACAAAGTATTCCAACTCAAAATTTCAGGGAAGATGTCTTTAAATAAAGAAAGATGTCATCATACGACAGCGGTGCAGTCTGTTTATAGCCTACATTTAGCTTTTGGTTATTTTATTGAGTTGTTTTCACTTGTGAAGATGATCATGATGAACAAAACGTGTAAGAATCATCATCTTTTGCGGGTCACAAAGCTTATTTTCTGCAATAATCCAAACGTTAATGGAAAAACCTATTGGATTTCTGTCGAGGGAACCAAAGTAATGCTATCCACGGTTTGGACTTCAAATATACGTCATTACTGCAGCACTCTATTATGGTGGAAACATTAAAATGCTTTAAGTCTATACAGACAACGATTTTCAAAAATAAACCCACCTTTAGAAATGCTCACTGGTGTAAAAAGTGACAATATGTGACTATATGTAATGAAAAATATGTATTCTCAACCAGCCCTTCTGCTGCTGAACGTTGCACACACATTTATCCAGCATACAGTCCTTCTTCTAGGCTACTGGCAGTATCTAGGCCACAGGCTCCATCATATCTGTCCTTAGCTGACAGTGGCAGTTAAATTTGTGTTATGTGAAAGCCTCTCCCAGGCCTTTTTCATTCACCAGTTAACAGCACTCCTACCCCGGGGTGTGTGACGCATGTGTGCGCGCATGCGTGCGCATGAGTGATGGATGCATTTCTGCTCCCTTTCACTATCTGTTCATGTCCAGCGCTGTGATTTTGGGAATTGTGCCCTGTCACTTCACACAGCCACCAGGCTGTTTTGCTTCCAGAGGAAAAAATCTTCCTGAAGATAATATGACACATGCAAGATGGAAACAGTTTTCTTCTCATTTTGTCGACAGCGGTAATTGAATGTATGACTAAAGGGGGCTCCATCCCACATGTGCTCCTGATAAAAAGCTACTGTCGACATATATAAACACAAGTATTTGTAATGAGCTGTGATTTGGGAGAGCTGGTCTTTCCTCTAGGAGCACTATCACCTCTCCAACTTGTGAACAGACTGTATTTCCACATTCTGATTGTCTTGAGCATTTGATCCACAGGATCATCATCTAGAAGGTTTTAAATCTACCACTTTCTTTGTAAAGAGAGATCATCTACATTGTTCAACACAGTCTATTAATAAAGACAGTACATATAAAGACAGGGTATACTCTATTAATTAGTCTAACATACAGTAGAAAGATATTAGACTATATATAGCAAAAGGACACTATTTTAAAGTAAATATAAGGCAGTGTTATACCATTTGTAATTTTTCACTGTACATAGTATGGTAATGTACAGTTAACAAATTAACAAGTTTGTACGTTAGCATTGTAATTCTAAGCCCCTCTGAATGGAGCGTTTTCAGCGCTGACTAATCTAAGCACCACTGATTGGCCAATGCACTCCTAAGTTCAACAGAAATGATTTATTTGATTGGTTGTAAGGCTCACTGCTGTATAAAACAGTGTGTAAGAGCAGTCTGATGCAGTGTGAGCAAATCTAACTATAAATATAGCTGCAAAACAGCGATTACTGGGGTTCAAGTGCTTTAAGGCATTTAAGCACATATAAAAAAAGACATTATGTTGCAAGTCTGTGAAGAGACTGTGAGGTTTTGAGTTTTCCTTTAGGCTTTATAGGATTTGGGGTAAATTTGGACAGGCCTCTTTTCTAAATGACCCCTTTATAGCTTCCCAAAGGGTAAATTTAAATTATTTTTTAAATATTAGCCTAGAGAGTCCAGAGAATTGTACTGCAGTGTTTTTTCCCAGATTGAGCGAAAAACCTAGAACTAGTTCACAAAATAATGTTTGATAACAAAGTTTGGGAAGAGCATGATCAGATAATCAACTAATTTGGCACAGGTGCAACTCGTCTAGCTAATCATCCAAGCACAAGTCATATACATGCACACAGCCGACTTACCTCCGTCATTCGACTGTTTTTCGGCATCCCCCTCCACCCCAACTCCTCACTCTTAATCTATTCTCATCCTATACTTCTTCTCTGGGTTCGGGCCATATTCTGGGCTAGGAGCCCTCCCCCAGGACAGCACACCAAAATATGCTTACTGTTTACTTAACCAGATTAGATGTAAGGGTGAACTCGTGAAAGTAGTTTTTTTTTTTATATCTTCTCAATCATTTAACAAACAATTTGATTGAAGCAGTGGTTCTGGAGGCAAAGCTCTCTGGAATGAAGAGTTCTATCATATGATACAAATATTGAGCATATGTGCGAAAAAACGCACAACGTACAATCGTTTACGCCCTTGTTTACGGTCATGTTTTTTGAGATACGCAAATTTCCTTGTAGATACTTGTGGCACTTCGGACCAAGATGCTCGATTTTCATGTTTATAGGACAAATGGTTGTGCAGTTATAGCCATTTTAATGTTTTTCCCTCTTATAGCGCCACCAAGTGGGCATTTTTTCCCATGTGACCTCAGATTGAGCTCTTACATAAGCATTATGAGTTTGGAGGAGATATCTCATGCTGTTCAGAAGCTATAGGCATTTTACTAAAAGTGGCCCTGCCCCTTTTGAACGTTTTGGCGTCCCTTTGTGACAGTCGAAAGTTTAACTTTTTTTGATAATTATTGCTAATTACTCTCCAGAGAATCTTTCTGCATAGGTTTGGTTCTGATCAGGTGAAAAACCTGGGACTAGTTAGCAAAAGTAGGTTTTTCAAAAATGTGAAAAAATCCTCGGTTTAGAGGTTATGAGTGATTTCGTACTTTTGATCGCTGTATCGCCCCTGTCAGGCTGATTAGGGTAAGCCTTGGTCATGTTGTAGGCGGTGTGAGTACTACCATCCCTCCAAGTTTCAAGTCTCTACAACTTACGGTTTGGTCTGCACGATCAGTTTTAGGTGGAGATTGCTGATCAGTGACCATTCTAACAATTATAACACAGTTTCAGCGATACTGTCTTGAACCCCTAATTCCGCGAAATGACACTTTTCATTTATTTTCAGATTTCATTATAATCACGACAGCTGTAATATCTTGTTTAATTGTGCAGGAGCATTTTTTGCTCCTTTGTTTTGAACCAATGGGGATTTTTTGTTCATTTTGCTGGCATTTTAACCACAAGCCCTTGTTAATTTACAACCCTGCTGGATATTTAGCTGAAAACAATGGTTTGATTGAAAAATGTCTTGATTAATTTATTACAAACATGCAACTTTTCACTTCACAAGATGTCAACTGACAAACTGGATTTGTGTGGATTAACTGTGGATTATTGTGCTGTTTTTACCAGCTGTTTGGAATTTTCAGCAAATTTTTATTTTTGGGTGAAATATTCCTTTAACACCATGTCATTTAATGATATATATTGTTTGTAAATTACAAAATACTGTATTCTGGCTCCCGTGTGTCATCCTGTAATATCGTCTACAAGTAACTGACTATTTACAGACATAATTTAGAACATACATTTCTGCTAATGGATGTTCAGTTTACCTGCTAAGTAAACACAGCTTTGGGGACTGAAAAAAAAGAAACGCATGTCCTTATTTCCGCAAGTAGAAAAAGCCAATCAGATTAGAGCAGATCAATTAAGTACTTTCCAGTTTTGTGTGAAAATGCATCAGATGGTCAGTGAACCACTGTGGGCAGTCCGTGGGCATGTCTTCTCAGACACAAACTATCTATGAATAGGTCTTTCAGTAGGCAGAGAGAGAGAGAGAAAGTCAGATAGTTAGACTTCTTTTCTCTTGCTTGTTCAACCGTATCAAATTGTCTAACATGAGAGGAGGAGCACACGCTATCTTTAACCATATTCAACAATATCTGCCATTTCTCCGTTTTTCTATCCCTGCTCTTCCCAACTGCACAAGTAGACAGAAACTGATGCTTGCATATCCCTTTCAGACAAGCCTGCATACAGTCTGCATTATCTTGTTGGCTTTCTAGGGCTTAATGCGACAGAGTAGCTTTACTGAACTCTAGATCAACCTGATTATGTCACTTTTGTGAGATTATGTGTGATTAGTCACTAACAGTATCATCAGATGATGTTAAAGTAACAGTTCAAAACGAAAACATCATTTATGTTCTGAAGAAAGAAAATCATACTGGTTTATGAGGGTGAATAAGTAATGACAGAATTTTCATTTCTGGATAAACTATTCCTTTAAGCATGCACAAAATAAACAGAAGAAGAATGCAAGCTCCCTTTCATATAAGAGAAATCTGGCTAATTTATTTGATAGATGATACTACAGAGATTCAGAGTAATCATTTGTTCTGCAGAAGAGAGATGCAGCAGAGTGAGAGAAGTTACTGGTATGATCTGAAAATTGTTCGAATAAAAATCGATAAAACAAGGGCAGGGACCCATGTGGTTCAGCTGAGCATGAGTTCTGCGCTGTGTTTGGAGAGAGAGGCGAGAGACGAGAGAGACGTGGGTGGTCACATCGCTCTGTAATTACTCCCTCTGGAGCTACAGGTGAAGAGAGATGACCTTTCCACAAGCTAAAAGCACAGCGCGCACAAATCACCTGACAACTCGTGCAGGAGTCTGGGCTATCACGTGAAATATCCGACAATAAACAGATGACATCAACATACTCATCCTGTAGAACAATATGTGTGTTTTTGAGAAGAATGTTTGCACTATTCAATGCTCAACATCTCATCATAGAATATATATTCAAAAATATATAAGAAAATTCAATTCATACATGTTATTACTTGAATATACCTCTTCAGTAATAATCAGGCTTTTATTTTTTATATTAAAATTACATTTCATATTTATTAGGGATATAACATAAAAAATATCTGATGGATACAAGCACCAAGTTCTGTCATAAAACACTAGATGACGCAGGTTAATGGGTCGTTAACACAAACTTATGATATTCGCAGCATTAAACTACTTGGCACAAGCTGATTGGTTTATGTAGCATATGCAGCCAGTGAGCTTCTTGCTTTACATTTAAATAGCTGGTTTGTATTCAGTAGAGCAGTTCGCAGTGCCCTGAAACCCTCCACCTCCCCAGCTCCACCTGTATAGATCTGCTAAAGGTTTTAATATATGCTACTTGTGCAGCAGCAGTATGTTTTAAATCACAACACCTTATCAACATATAAATTAACAGTAGCAAATTCCTGTACTTGTGTTGCTTTGCAGCAACAACAGCAATAACCAATAGCAGCAGCAATCCAGCAGTGTAGCAGATCTATTTCGCCCAGAACAAATACATTAACATTGTCATTTTTAGTAAAGGAAAAAAAGGACAAAACTGCTTCATTGCTTATTAACATTCCAAAAATATTTGAAGTCATGTGGTGCGACCAATAAGGCCATATGGTCCAATGAACAAACAAACAGGAAATTATTTGAAAGAGGAACCCTGTAGATCCTTCTGACTGTTTGTCAGGGTCAATTAGTCTCTTAAAATAGCAGATCATTAAAACTTTTCATCACTAGGCAAGATTAGTTCAGGCTGTAAAATGCCAAGTGGTGTGAACCTTAAAAACTAAACAATGTTTACGAAACAATAAAATAATAATAGCCTTTTTTTTAAATTGATTTGTTTAATTAAGATGTGTATACTTAGTACTTACATGTATTCACGCCGTATAGAAAATACGTCATTACATTTTACTTGATAGTTAAGCCATTATAATGATATTTTTAGTGTTTATTAACACTTTCAATAGTTCGGTCTCAGTTCTTTTGGTGCAAAAGAAAAAACAAACCAACAAAGAAAATATACTGGTAACACTTTATTTAAAGCCTTCATCTAAAATGCATTATAAATGGTTATTACAGGGTATAAAACATTGTAATTATTCATAATGTGCATTGTAATACATTATATGTTGTCATAACTAACTGTAACCCAAATTTAAAATGCTTAGTGTAAGAATGAATTGATAAATTTTATAATGTATTAACTGTGGTTACATTCATAAGACAAAGTATTATAAGGTGCATTACAAGGCACAATTAATGCATTAAGACTACTTTTATAATGCATTATACATAAAGGCTTTAAAGGAACACTCCACTTTTTTTGAAAATAGGCTCATTTTTTCAACTGCCCTAGAGTTAAACAGTTGAGTTTTACCGTTTTCGAATCCATTCAGCCGATCTCCGGGTCTGGCGGTAGCACTTTTAGCATAGCTTAGCATAGATCATTGAATCCGATTAGACCATTAGCATCTCGCTCAAAAATGACCAAAGAGTTTCAATATTTTTCCTATTTAAAACTTGACTCTTCTGTAGTTACATCGTGTACTAAGACCCACGGAAAATGAAAAGTTGCTATTTTCTAGGCTAGGAACTATACTCTCATTTCGGCGTAATAATCAAGGAACTTTGCTGCCGTACCATGGGTACAGCAGGCGCAATGATATTACGCAGCACCTGAAAATAGGCTAACTTCCGTCATCATAACCAACGTGACCACCGGCTTGCACAGGGAGACTATTTTCAGGTTGCTGCGTAATGTCATTGTGCCTGCTGCACCCATGGTACGACAGCAAAGCTCCTTGATTATTACGCCGGAATGAGAGCATAGTTCCAAGCCATATCAGCCTAGAAAATCACAACTTTTCATTCTTGTAACTACAGAAGAGTCAAGTTTTAAATAGGAAAAATAACGAAACTTTTTTGAACGAGATGCTAACGGTCTAATCAGATTCAATAAACTATGCTAAGCTACACTAAAAGTGCTACCGCCAGACCCGGAGATTGGCTGGATGGATTTGAAAACGGTAAAACTGAACTGTTTAACTCTAGGGGAGTTGAAAAATGAGCCTATTTTCAAAAAAAGTGGAGTGTTCCTTTAAGTAAAGTGTTACCAATACATTCAATCCTGAGTCGTTCAGTGTTCACAGTGTCATTTTAACACCAAACCTAAAGATACAAAACAAAAGGCATAAAGATACCTGACTGGACTGCTTTTATAACGTATACTTTACGAACTTACGAAATAAACAATGCTGTGTGCTGGCTGGGCTAAATGCATTTGTTGTATGCAAAAACAAAACAAAAAAAAAAAAACAGGTATGCTTGATCATTCTATCCTGCTTCAAATCTTGTGACATCACTTCCTGTTTTTGGTTCGTTTAGATGTCTTTGGTCTGAGTTGCTTTCATATTTCAGTCAAACCGAACCAGAATTTGTTTGGAAGTGGACCAAAACCCACCCTTTCAGGGTTGCATGCGCTCACACTTATTCAAATGAAATGCACTAACAGATCAATCGTACCTTTTCTTTTTAACCTAACCGAATCAGTTTTAACACACCTTTAGAGTCATTCAATTTAAAGGTATAGTTCATCCAAAAATGAAAATTCTGTCATTGATTACTCACCCTCATGTCGTTCCAAAAAGACTTTTGTTCATCTTTGGAACACAATTTTTTTGATGAAATCTGAGAGCTCTCCATCCATACACAGACAGCAACGCAACTACCACTTTCAAAGCCCAGAAAGGTAGTAAGAACATCACTAAAATAGTCCATGAGACGTCAGTGGTTCAACTGTAACTGAAGCTATGAGAATACTTTTTGTGCTTAAAGAAAAAAAAAAATAACACTGAAGATAAACGAAGGTCTTAAAGGTTTAGGAACGACATGAGGGTGAGTAATTGATGACAGAATTTTCATTTTTGGGTGAACTATCCCTTCAAGCGTTTCTTGAAAATAATGGACATTTCTATTTCTAAGAACTCGGAATGCATTTTAAACTAGACGTTTAAAAGATTTTTCCTTTTCTTTTACTCTTACGTGTCATCGGCCCACCTATTACTGAAACATTAAATAGTCTTTCTGCAGGATTTTCTTTGAACGAAGCTCCAGAACATATCTGTTTTGTTTAGAAACGGCAGGGGTTATCGTCTCAAGGCTCTCGGCATTAAGCTGCCTTACATTACGCCGGGCTAATCTCTGCCAGAGGCTGGTTTAACCACCGTACATCCCCAAAATCTACTGAGCATGGGCTCTGAATCCCAGACAGAGCAGCTCTCATGTGGAGCGACCTTCAAGTGCTCATGAATTAACACAGCAGGCTTTATACACAAACCGATACACACACCCTAGCCGTTGCTTCACGCTCGACGCTGAGACAATGAAGTGTGGATCGTGAGAACTTGGAGAGGCCGTGCAGCATCACAACAAAGAAAAGCCCCATCTTTTGTGTAATTCATACAATCCAACACTGTTAATCTCAAGGCTTTTGTAGGTCTTGGACAAAACATATACAACAATGTATCTGTCAGCCGGCTAAACAGAGATCAGTTTGCCAAACATCAGAGTAATTCTCTCATGAGATGAGAATGACAACCAGAAAATGTGCCAAATGTACAATCAAAGTGAGCAGCAAATAGATCATTCACATCATAAATAGCGATCGTCAGTGTCTGCTCTCTCCCCATCAGCCATTAGCTGACAGAGACAGAGAGAGAGAAAGTGAAGCAGAAAGAGATTTTTTTTTTCCTAGAATAAACCAGGACACCTGTCCTCCCACAGGGCTTATAGCTTTATAATCTGCAATGTGAATGCTGCACTGCTAATAATGTAATAATATCACTGTCAGACGATTTATGATCACTCGCTCACCGCTATCTATCATTTGCATCCTTTTTTAATAAAGTACAACATGCTGATCAAAGCATAAGACATCAAATATTGAAATTCAAAAGCTAATTAAACAGTTGAGTCGAAACACTGCAATTAAGAAAAATAAATCAGCGTTAGATTTACATGAGAATGAAATTGGTAGATATTTTATGTCTACAAGTACTGCAAGAGTAGGACTAAACAGTTATAATGCATTAAATAAATATAATGTACTATATATGCATGGGGAAGGTCTATATTTCAGTAAATTACACAATGATTTTTCTCGCAGTGGTTTTCTATTTCGACTCCATGGATCTAATTTAAATCAGACACGTTCATTCAAAAAAAAATACACACTATATGTACAAAATATGGACATCATCATATTTTTGTAATACCTTTTGGGTTAACAAGTGAGCAACAATTAGTCACAGGCTGTAAAAATAATTGTATTAATTTATTCACGTTCATATTTCTACACATTACTTTTCCCATTTTTGTTTCATCAACTGTTTCATTTTATAATATTTGCTGAAATTATAAAGCCAAAGTCTTGATGAAGTGAGTTTATGATTAAAAAAAGAGAAATGTAGCCAATTTACAGACATTTGTTCTAGTTATAAACGTATATTAATTTCACTTTGTTTAATTTTTCAAACCTATAAATTTTTATTTTTGCATCTCAAGAAAATGTACTTTAATTTCAGGATGTTTTGTTATTTGTATTCGAAAACAAAAATACAGAGAAAGAAATTAATTTTTATCACTGTCAAAAGATTAATCGCGATTAATCACATACAAAATAAAAGTATGAGTTGCCGAATATATGTGTGTACTTATTATATAATATACACAAATTAATGTATATATTTATGTTAAATGACAAATATTTTATGCACAACATATTTTTATTTATATGTAATATAAATTATATAAAAAATATAATAAATACATACACTTGTAAATATTTCTTAAATATATACATGTGTTTGTATTTATATATACATAATAATTACACACAGCACACACACATATATTAGGCAAATCGCGATTAATCATTTGACAGCCCTACATTTTTTACAATGTGATTCAACATTTAAAGCCATGATTTTTATAAATTTAAGACTTTCTGCTCTGATTTAAGGCCATCATTTGTGGAAGGGTGAATAAACATATTTTAAGACCCACAGAAACTTACTTATTTAGTAAAAACCAGTATCAAGGCTCCCATTGTGACAACTTACCCCATAGAGTTTATCACATGTCCTGTTTGGGATCCCAAGATAAACTGATGTCCCCTGACTGCTAGAAACAAAATCCAAACGAAATCAACATCACAAAACCAGCTTTGCTGAAATTATAGGAGGTTGTGATATTAATGATTATTAATGAAGTCATTTAGAAAAGCCTATTATGCACGGTCAGTTAAAGTCTGTGTTGTCAGTTGTCCCTGTATTAACATTCTGTCAGCTTTGCTTTAGCATCACAGCTCAGAGGATTATGTCTATTAAAATGTATTCATACTAGAAACATGACCTAGTCATTCCTTCCTGCAGATTCCTAAAAATTAATTATAACTTCTAAAAATTTTGCCAGGCTTAAAGAACAAGTCTGGATTGTTAAATCAGCCTATAATTAAGCACAGACTCTTTCAATCTGGCTCTTTGTATTAATTTTGCTGCAGTGCCATATAGAACATTCATTATAATTCTATGCAAGTAAATTTGAATCTAATTATGGCCAAACCTCTTTTACAGCAGCCTCCATAAGTTAATGACTCCTTGATAAACAACAAAGGGAACAAACAAACCACTGCCAGATGGTGCAAAACAAGTGTAAAGAATGTTTTGCCTTGATAAAAGAAAGCTTTTATCTCTTGCAATTAAAGTAATCACAAGACGGAAAACTGAAAACTTCCATCTAGGTCATTAGCATACGACTGTCTAGAGTAAACAGACTAGTTATTCAGGTCTGAATCTTTCTTGCTCTTTGAACTTAGTTAAAGGGATAGTTCACCTGAAAATGAAAATTCTGTCATCATTTGCTCATCCTCATGTCGTTTCAAACCTTTATGACTTTCTTTCTTCTGTGAAACATAAAAGATGATATTTTTAACAACGTATTAACAAGCTTTCAAGTTCCAAAAAGGACAAAAGTAATGTGAAATTAAATAACTTAACAGGCATTGTAAGTAGGGATGCACAATATTATCACACCGATATCATACTCGGCCGATAATGGCTTTAAATGTAAATATCGGCTTCGACCCGATATGAAAAATGATGCCGATATGTCTTGCCAATAAGAGGAATACGTCAACTCAGTTCAGTTCAGGGTGTGCTAGCGATTAGTTCACATCAGCAGTGTGCCTGAATGATGATTAGATTCACTGTTTTGGATTGCTGCATTTAATCTGTGAATGCACATACAGAATGAAGCCTTCAGTGTGTGATGGGAACGTGACGTCAGCAATGCACGGCATTCTGGGACTTTTGGGGACTTATAGTGGAGGTAGATGTTAAAGGGGTCATCGGATGCAAAGTTCACTTTTACATGTTGTTTGAACATTAATGTGTGTTGGCAGTGTATGTACAAATCTACCCTATAATGATAAAAATCCATGCAGTGGTTTTTAATTAATCTCTAAAAATAATATCCCCTTTTTCAAATCGAGCCATTCTCAGATGCCTGTCGTTGTGGCGTCACACCCACAGAGGCCGCTCCCACAATAATTGATTGACATGAGCGTCTTACCTCAGACCTGCCTTAAATCAGCTGTAACAGTCCAGCCTCCACTGTTTTGAAGCCGGAGCACGGATGTAAGTTAGATAAGAATATCTACGATTGAGCAATTGAGGTGTTGTGTTGTTGGATGTAATAATGAACATAGTGATCGTCATTACTCCCAACATCTGAGCCACTGAAGATGCATTTGTTTGTGAAGGGAATGCGCCTCCCGATCTACATATATCCGTCTATGTTCGCGCAAATCATTCGTCATCCAGCTTCACTTACAGCAGAAGTGAGTAAGGTTTCTTTATGAATCTTCGCGATGGCCTTTCCTAATAATGTGCTAGTTAGCACATTTAGCAGCTAAATGCGGCTAAAGTAAACAGGCTCGTCACTCCACAGAGAGAAGAGAGGGGTGGGGCAAGCAGAGCTCATTAACATTTAAAGCAACCTCAACCAGAACAGGATGATTTTTGCAGAGCTGATTTTGGCAAGGTAAAAAGGAGTTTTTTACACTACCACTGAGAAATTTTAACCAAAGCTTGTTATAGACTTTTCATTAAGACCCTAAAGATTCATATCAACTTGTGGAAAATGGGCATCCGATGACCCCTTTAAATTTTATATTGTACATTTAAAAATACATTAGAATGGAGAACGCTTGCTGTGACATGAACTGCCAAATCTGCTGTCATGACAGTGGAGAACGGATCTAAAATGAAGCGCAATTTTATGCTTTTCAGCTTGAAACAACACAATGGCGAAAGCAGCTCAATGAAAATAAACAACTTCAAAATCTGGCTTTGTTGTTTGTATTTATTATTTATTACAGATTCATAATTTCCGATACACTTGAATCTGTAAGTGTTTACGCGAAGAATAACACGTATGGAAATGTGATTTAATTTGTGATATGGCTTGTTGCGATCACTGTCCTTGTTCATAAAGCAACTCATCTAATTTACTGTTAAGAAGCTCTTTGTAAGAAATCGTGTATTTGTTCAATTTAAGTTTAGTAAAACTTATTTGGTGTAGTGCTTTCACAATATAATGCATTTTATCCCTTAATGAAATTAGGCTGATATGATGATATGATCAAATACATCAGTGTTTCTCAATTCCAGACCTCACGTAACATCGCTCTGCCTATATTGCATGCATCTCTGCATATTTAATGTGATTCAGATAACCAGCTAGTTCAAAGAGAGCTCCATGACAGAACTGTGTTCTGATTGACATGGTCCCTACACAATGTTCATTGCTCCCTACTTCCTGAGCAGGGGAAATCAGTTGAAGTTTACTTTACTTAAGAATATTCATACACGGATTTGCACTAGGCCACTGCCTGCATCGTCTTCACACACAGACAAAACTTACTAGACCAGTGTGACATAATATAAATTCATGTCTTGCACACTTTAATGTTCAATGAATGGAACATATAAGCTGTCTTCGAACTGGAATAAGGAATATTTCAAGTTCGCAGGGCACTTACTTTTGAATAGAACAGACATCTGAGATACACACAAAATGTGCAGAGCGGTGGTTCACTTACATGGTCAACTGGCTGAGATCAATCCATAGTGTGTTTATTTTTTCTGGCAGATATATCAGTGCCACCTAGTTATTAAAAACTGCAAAAGAGAAATCAGTTCGGTCCTGTGTGTGGTACGATAGAAGGCGGTCGTATAATTTCTGCGAGAGGACGTTGGCGTTGCGCATGCAGCGGTGAGAAGTGATGAACGCAAACGCGCCATGGAGAGACCAAAACAAAACAACAGTCAAGAATTAGAAGTACAAAATAAGGATTTGTAAAGAAAAAATGTCGATTTCAATGTAAGCCAAGAGGAGACTGGTTTTCCTTTGGTAAAGTAAGGAAACTTTGCCTCTTTTGCTCCTGTAAACAAACAATGTTTTTTGCGAGAGTCACCGGCACATGCGCAACACATACATCCTACATCATCCGCCCGGAGCGGCTTCTGTGTACGACCAGTTGATGCAAGCTAGATTAAAGTGATTATTACGTTTTAATTTATTGGATATTTTTCTTACACAAGCACATCCATTCGCTGCAGGAGGCCAGAAGAAAGTCATATACACCTAGGATGCCTGGAGGGTGAGTAAATAATGGGCTAATTTTCATTTTTGGGTGAACAAAAAAAAAAAAAAAATCAGCAATGGTCAAAATGAGATGAAAAATACTGGCATATCGACATATTGGATATCTGCAAAAATCCAATATCTTGCATCACTAATTGTAAGTCTATATTTTAAGTGACAAGTTCACTTTGTATAGTGAAAAAATCTTTAAAAAAAATTTAAGAGGGACATATCATGAAAATCTGACTTTTAAAGCACTTTATTTGTTTTGTTTAAGTGCTATAATAGGGTCTCTGGTGCATTTACCAACCCAAAAAACGTGGTAAGCCTGTTAAGGTAAGCTTTTTTCTGCAAGCATGTAAAAAAACAAGCTGCTCAGATTTGGCTCCGCCTGTGATGTAGGAAGAGGATCTTATTATAATATTACCACCCCTTAATCTCCACATCTCCACAACACCACCATTTTGTTTTCGCAAGCGACAACGGTGTATGGTGTTCGAGCAAAGCATGCTAACTGTTCTGTCTTTGGCTGCACAGACGAGCACAGAAGACTATTTACAGTCCCAGGAGGAGACAAGACAGCAGTGGATTTATTGATTTATTTACTGTATATTACACTGCTGCCACAGCAATCTAATATAAACATGCGATTTCTTTCTCAGCTGTTTACCTTCACAGACATAACTGACTGTTTTTGTAACTTGTGTTTTTTTTTAACATAACATAAATTTGTGTGCCTTTGACAACTTAAGCATAATAAGACATGAAAGAGAACTTAGTTTAGTACTCACATGCCGTGTGACAGCTGCTTTCCTTGCCGTGACACTGTGTTCTTTGGATGTGTGCGCTCAGAAAACCCTATATCAGAAGTTTAAAGTAATATGGCTTTAAAATGTGTGATTTCAGCGCAACAGATGTGATAATCAAAACCAAACAGATGATCTTTTGTCAGAGTATCTGATGTACGAGCTGTAAAGGCACAGCCCTATTCTGGAAAAGGGGGCAGGGAACAGCAGCTAATTTGCATTTAAAGAGACATGCACAAATAAAAACAGTGTATTTCTGCTTCCTATCAAAATTAGTATTTTCAAAACAATATAATAAATGATCTGTGGAGTATTTTGAGCTGAAACTTCACAGACACATTCTGGGAATACCTGAGACTTATATTACATATTGTAAAAAGGTTCACAATAGGTCTCCTATAAGCTTTTATTTACTCACAGATGAAATACTTGGCAATATGCTCATACACAGACTACCTGATTTTGATTGTTTTTTATGTATTTATTGTGTTTATATGTCAAATTCCTGATATTCAAAAAATATATTTTTTTCTTATTTTGTTTTATTTCTGCTTTGTTTTAAACTTAGTTTTAGTAAAAATGCTCAAATACCAGGAAAAGAAATGGTAAAATCGATTATCAGGCTACGTCAAATATGGAAAAACAAACCTTAAACATCAAATAACATCAAACCTCATTGGTTCCTGCACGCTCAACATTACGTTTTTGGTCAAACGTCCTTTTAAATGTTAAAAAACTAAGATCTCCCATCATCTGCAAAGGGCAATTTCATCTTCCTTTATGTCAGTCTGTCCACTGCTCTGCATATTAAAGTATCAGCTAACCTACTTTTACACTGACATTTAAATCACGTCAAAGCACTTAATTAGTTGTAATTTTTCTGCACGCCTATAATTCACTCAGTCACTTTCAATGCTACCATGTAAATGAATAGACATCATTAAACTCCTGTCAGTAATGGTCTGAATATGGCTATTGATAATATTACTAGAGTAAAAGGTGTTTGAAAACATTCACTGTGTTTACATAATGACCTGACCTCTGGTAATGAAGGTGTGCATGTTGACATGGTTTGAATGAACAAAACTGTGGTCTACAGCTTCTTTGAAAGATGGAAATGAATGGATAAAATAACCCTTCCATGCTTTGGGATCTTCATCACAACCAAAGTCATCATTCTGTCCTTGTAGATATTCAGATTGCATTTGCTTAAAGCAATTCAGATGCTACTATGGAGTAGTGTTCCTCTGTATTGGCTCTGAGAATACTGATGAAAAAATCTTTGACTAAGTCAAAAAACAGAGCGTGAAAGCAGTTTAATCATTTCTCTGAATGCAGTGACAGAAATTTGCTGACTTGAAAGGCCACACAAGACAAATAATACATGAGGAAAACTGGCCCAAGGCCACATCGGACTCCCAGTATTGGTGAAGTGCAGCTGTTTCACTTTCAAGATTTCATATGAAGCCACCAAACAAAACTCAACACACGCTGCTTAAAAATTAATACAGTCGCAAACCCTGGAGCTGGCTACATCCCAGGAGATCCTCAGCTCTTTAAATATACAGTTTAAAAACAGGCAAGAGAATTTGCTTTATCTCACTAAACAACCTGACTGCACAAAATGTGCTATTCATTACTTGAATGAATATGTGAATGATTTAATAATATATTTTAAAGGGGACCTATTATGCAAAAATCACTTTTATAAGATGTTTGAACACAGTTGTGTGGCCACAGTGTGTGAAAACAACCATCCTATAATGGTAAAAATCCACCCACTTGTTTTTTTATAATCTCAATAAATCATGAACAGCCTCTCTGAACATGCGATTCTAGATTTCTCCCTATGTTGACATTATCGTGGGGAGAAACCCCGCCCACTTAGCATAGACACAGCCCTGAATGAGAAGCAGCAGTACACCGTTACTAATTTCTCACTGTAGCTGCTGGATATACAACGTCAGCGGCAAAAAGGCATTGCAAGTGTTGTGTTTTGGGATGCACCAACGGACACAAGAGTCTCCACAGACTCCCTCTCTCTGAGCCTCTGAGGACACTGTGGTTAAATTTAATTTTGGATGGAAATGTCCTGGAAAAAAATCAGTAAAGTCCCCTATATGTTTAGGGATCAATACCAGCGCTTTGTGCGTGAACGTCAGCTCCAAACAAAGCTTTCCGGAAAAGCGTCTTCACACTCGGTAAAGCTAATGTTGCTGAAGCGACCATTGTTTCTGTCTGTTTTCATTGATGCTGCCTTCACGTGTTACCTGTATGGAATTGGAATGGGAATGTGGTAGTTAAAAATTGCATATGAAAGCAATGTGAAGTCTACGGCTTGAATTTGTCAAGCTCATCATCACAAGTGGGACTTATAAAGTTTGATAGCACGCAAAGGCACTATGAGACCAGCAATGTCGTTATTTTTATCACGTCTGTGTAATTCATAAACGCGCATTAATTATGCACAGTACAATCTGATGATTGACTTTCAGACCGAGTATGTTTCTGACTTGTTCAGCGTGTGAGATTGTCTTGTTATGGTTTTGCAGGCTCTTGAAGCTCCGCCGTCTTCTAAAAAGCGGGCTGGGAGCACCAGCTCATTTGCATTTAAAGGGACAAACACAAAAATGGTGCGTCAGCTTTGTCGGGTATTTTGAGCTAAAACTTTACATAAACTTATTTCACATTTTGTAAAAAGGGGCAAAATAGGTCATCTTTAAAAAAAGACTATTAAGAGATATATATATCTAGTGTAGAAAAATACATCCCCATAAACTATCATTCAAAAGCTTGGGGTCAGATTGTAATGTCTTTGACAGAAAGTCTCTCATGCTCACCAAGCATTTCTTTAATTAAAAAAAAAAAAACAAACAGTTAAAACCATAATAA
This sequence comes from Labeo rohita, assembly GCF_022985175.1. Classification (NCBI taxonomy): domain Eukaryota; kingdom Metazoa; phylum Chordata; class Actinopteri; order Cypriniformes; family Cyprinidae; genus Labeo; species Labeo rohita. The sequence continues at coordinate 14,893,477 of NC_066873.1, forward strand.
TGTGAAATATCTTTTTTTACATTAATGTAAAAAATATTTTTTTTACATTATACATATCTTCACTGTCACCAATATGATGCAAATTACTGAATAAAAGTATTAATAAATAAATAAAAAATACCCCAGACTATTGAATGGTAGTGCACCATTTTTTCCCTTTTTCTTTATTTCAATTTTAATCTTTTTCACACAACAAATAGCTTGAATTTAACCTCGATGATTGCGTGTAAAAACACTGTCCTATATTCCCTTATAAATCTGTATAGAGGACGCTGACTAGAAAGAGCGTGATGTCCATACAGAGAGAGCAGTAATCAGAGTAAACCCATAATACTGCAGGTCAAAGAGCCCTTCTGGGAGGGACATTTCCCATTTCAGCTTCTCCACTCATTTGCCTAGAAAGACCTACAACTGGGACCCGGAGGCTTCACTTAGCTCACAAACAAGAGCTTATTTAAAAACATGGCCAGCAACAGCCAGAAAAATACTAGGAAAAAAAGTCAGCGAGTGTCTCTAGGGAAATTCAGTTTAGGATCACCTTTGATCTCTTCTCTCTCTGCTTGGTGACAAATATCCATGTGTGCTTGGATGGGTCTATGGCAAATAACCTCTAAAATGTCTGTCTTCTAAAAACAGTCACCATGAGCTTTAGTTACTAAGCATCTTACTGCACGACAGTATGCAGATATACACTGATGAGGCACATTGACAAGCAAACATGACTATGAAAAAGAAAACATGACATCTCCACTACATATCTACTTAGCCATTTGTAACAGTCCTGTCACAATTGCTTTATAGCTTGAAGTTAAGAAATTAGCCACACCCTTCCTTCGATTCTGGCTACAAAAAACATGCATGTTGCATTTCTGAATTTTAACAGTGCTGCTGAATCAATGTATGCAGCAGTCTGTTATTCCTCTAAAGTACTTCATCAAAACAGCATATATCCTTTCTTTCTATATATGTCACCTTGGACCACAAAAACAGTCATAAGGGTCAATAAGCTTTCCACTGTTTGAAACTCTGAAATCTGAGGGTGCAATAAAATAAATAATACTGAGAAAATTGCTGTTAAAGTTGTCCAAATGAAGTTCTTAGCAATGCATATTACGAATCAAAAAGTAAGTTTTAATATGTTTACAGTAGGAAATTTACAAAATATCGTCATGGAACATGATCTTTACTTAATATCCTAATGATTTTTGGCATAAAAGACAAATCTATAATTTTGACCCATACAATGTATTTTTGGCTAATTGCTACAAATATACACGTGCTGCCTAAGACTGGTTTAGTGGTCACACATGCTTTTATTTATTCTGAGACACTGTCTTTAGCTGAGATAAATGATAATTGCACTTTTTATCCATTTACCCATTTTCCAGATCAATTTATTGATTCTAATTTAGCTGTGCAATCAAGTGAAATTCTAATTCTGCTTACAGAGCAGTTTGCTGTGAATATGTATGTTTAAAAATCTAAATCTATACGCATATATGCAATAATCAATACCTATAACAATCTACAATCATGAGTAATGAATTTGTAATGTGCAAATCTGTAAAAAATACTGCAGCCTGCAGTATTTGATTGGATTCAGATTAGCAATAACAACTGCGGGGCCCTTGAAAAACGTCTTAACACTTGTAAAAAGAAAATAAGAAAATAGGGGTTTTCACAGCGATGCCATAAGAAACATTATGTTTTCCCCAAATAACCTTCCAGCAAACAGTTTTTAAAAGAACATGTTAGTAATCTAAAAACACACTTTCCACTATAAAAGACCTTTTGTGCAATGGTAAAGTTCTAGGGATGTTACAGTTTCTTTATGGAACCACCGATCCCAATAAAGATTTATTTTTAGGAGTGTATGTTCATTCTTTTAGGCCATAAGAGAACTGGTCCCCTGACTGAGCCTTGTTTCTCTCAATACTGTCACCTGATTGAGTTTTGGTTCCTTGCCTCTGTCGCCTTTGCCTTTCTAAGTTGGGGTTTAAAAGACAATTAATATTCATAAAATATTATCAGTCTGACTGTACTGACACTATCAGATGAGAAAAAAACCTTAACTGAACTAGGCTGTATAATGGGACTGCTGTCTTCTGCAGAGCCGTTTTTGAAGTTCTGTTATTGGACTAAATTTTAATTTTGCAACATTAACTTTGTTATTTCCAGGTTTATTATCATGAAGCTGCTTTGAAACAATTTGTATTGTATAAAGCGCTATATAAAATGTGATTTGACTACTCACATGGTGCATGGAAATACATTAGCAATTCTGGAAATACAGGAAGAATTCTGTTTTAAATACCTGGTAATGTGTGCCAGGTATCAAAAATATCAGAAGTACTGTGGTAGTAACATCATACTTTGATATATATATGACAGTATTTAAGTGTTCACTGAAATATTGACATGTCATGGTACTTGTCCATTACAAAACATTACAGTAAACATTAGAGTACCATTTTTGTTTTGATATGTGATAATAATACTCCAAGATGCTGTCAAGATGACCATGATCTGACAGCACCATAGTACCATGTCCACAAAAAAAATAAATTAAAAAAAATACATTTTTTTTTTTTTTTGCAAGTGTAAATACCCCAGTAGAGCAGTGCTCAGCGAATGTAACTGTCCAGAACACAATCTAACAGAAAATCATATATATATATATATATATATTTTTTTTACTTGTTTAAGGCACTAATGCTAATGCACAGATGTCAGATCCCCTCTCTGATGTTATTGCTGTTATTTGCTCAGTCATGGCTTGATACGTGAGAAGGCTTTAAGAGTCTTCTGAGAACACTCCCATATGCAGAGCTCTTCAAAACGAAGCATTAAACATACATTTGTCACTGAGCAACACTTAATGACTTTCTGCCCAATTCGCTATTATTTATTTGCAAAGGGCGGGTCGTTACTCTTACCTACTCCCTGGATCACTGTCGTCCTTAAAACCAGCGTACTGCGACATAAACCACGACATTTTTCCTTAAAGGTCTTAAAAGTAAATTAACCTGTCATAACAACGCATAAAACACCAGCATTTTAAAAGTTGAGTTGAAAATACTGTCTACCAATCAAAACATCAATGCAATGCGTAAACTGCGTGTTTTCGCAGCCCTACCTGCATAGACAGCAGCAGCAGCATCACTCGGAGGAAGTAAAGGTGTGATATTGCGGATGGATGTGGCTTGTAATGTAAGAATATGCGCAGCGAGGTCTAACGAAGGCTTTTCTTTATCAACCAACTGCAAGACCTGTTCTTGTCATTTCGCCTTCTTCTCAGTCAGTTTTCACGCGAGTGTTTTGCTCTCCCACCTGCACAGCATCCGACGCCGCGCAGTGAGTCTGCATCTAGGGCATGTATTTGGCAGGAAAGCAGGTTGGTAATGCCTACAGCGCAAGCGTATTCCGAGCACGCCATTCAACAGCAGAGCACTATTTTGCAAAACGCCGAACCTCTGTGGACCACAGAGATAGAAGGGAGTGCGTTTACAATCACGGCGATACAGAGAGAGAGACTACAGTGAGTCATCAGTTGTGGCACTTCGACATCCGTAACGGAGATTACGTGAAATCTGTGTCCAGCAGCTTTAAAGTGAGGCTGATTCATTTTCACACTCCTCCTACATAAACACACCCTTAATTAGTGGTGTGCCATTCGTAAACGGTGTTTTAAATGTCTTAAGTGAATTCACTAGCTATGTTTACATGTGCTAAAATACAGTAATCCGTTTATAGTCGGATTGATGGCTTAACCGGACTCAATAGGCTTCATGTAAACACCTCAAAATCGAACTCGATCTCAACGATGTGAACCTGACATATTCAGATCAACAGAAAAATCTGATTAATTCACAAAAAACAGACAAACAAACAACATTCTGTTTCTTGCACACATACATCATGAAGACGTCTATTTGACATCTGCATTACATTTATAAGAGCTATTTTTGAGTGTTTTCTCATCTCCGTTAGGTCTATATGACATTTCAGATGTGAAATAGACATTTAGAAAATCTCTTTAAAGGGTTACTCCACCCCAAAATGACAATTTTGTCATTAATCACTTAACCCCATGTCGTTCCAAACTCGTAAAATCTTTGTTCATCTTCGGAACACAATTTAAGATATTTTGGATGAAAACCGGGAGGTTTCTGACTGCCAAGTAAATACCACTGTCAAGACCCAGAAAAGTATGAAAGACATCGTCAAAATAACTCGTCTTATCTGCGTCTCCGTAGTGTAATTTTGTAGCAAATCCACTGGACGCAAACTGTGTACGCTGTTCTGTGTCAGCTGCACCACACGGTGACACAGATGAGATGAAATGTTGAATAAAGTTATTTTTATTTTCTTTGCATACAAAAAGTATTCCCGTTGCTTCATAAAATTCAGATTGAACCACTGATGTGAGATGGACTATTTTGAAACATGTGAAACAACCTTTTTGTAATTAGATACCTTCATCTGGGGTGTATTTCCCAAAAGCAATATGTTCACAAGTTTTACCGATAGACAGGGTTGCCAGGTTTTCAGAACAAAACTCGCCCAATTGCTATTCAAAACTAGCCACAGGGTCCCCCTGTAAAAATCACGTTCTGGGGGTGGTAACATATGCGTTTTTTCTTTATTTGTTTTTAAAATATCACGTTATTGGGGTCACTTAAACCCACTAACATATAAAACAACCCGCAGCAACAGTGTTAAAGCAGCCCAGTTCTGCAGGAAAACTGCGGACTTTGCAACACTGCCAAGACTTTGCCGGACTTTGCAACACTTCCAACCCACCAGATGCTGCATCGTCAAAATAACTCATCTTATCTGCGTCTCCGTAGTGTAATTTTGTAGCAAATCCACTGGACGCAAACTGCGTACGCTGTTCTGCGTCAGCTGCACCACACGGTAAGATGCTGCGGGTTGTTTTATATGTTAGTGGGTTTAAGCGACCTGGCAACCCTGTCTATCGGTAAAACTGGAACTTGTGAACATATTGCTTTTGGGAAATACACCCCAGATGAAGGTATCTAATTAGAAAGAATGTTTCACATGTTTCAAAATAGTCCATCTCACATCAGTGGTTCAATCTGAATTTTATGAAGCAACGGAAATACTTTTTGTATGCAAAGAAAATAAAAATAACAACTTTATTCAACATTTCATCTGTGTCACCGTGTGGTGCAGCTGACACAGAACAGCGTACGCAGTTTGCGTCCAGTGGATTTGCTACAAAATTACGCTACGGTGACGCAGATAAGACGAGTTGTTGAATAAAGTCATTATTTTTGTTTTCTTTGCGTACAAAAAGTATTCTCGTCGCTTCATAAAATTCAGATTGAACCACTGATGGCAGATCTCCATCACGTGCATTTAGATGGAGCAGTATTAGTGCACAGAGCTGTAGATCACTGACAAGCTACGCAATATCACGTTCATAATCACAGATAAATCGCATTTGATTATGAACACGATATTACGTAGCTTGTCAGCGAACTATAGCTCTGTGTATTAAATGCCACTCCATCTGAATGCACATGATGGAGATGTAAAAATTTTCAGCTGAACAATCGGTATGTTGCTAAACTACCATGAAAGCACTGCACTTGTTTCCCTCACAGCCTCGTTTTTTTCCTGTCAAAATGTAAATATGGTGCTACTGTGAATGTTTTGCTATATTTGTTCCATTATTTTGAAGCATGTGATGCATTATATATTGAACAAACATGCTCATACACTAAACAAAAGTTGGTATTAAGTTTAAAAAACGAATCATCTCCTTTGTAAATAAAAAAAAACAAAAAAACATGTTCATTAAAGAGGTACGGATGGCTGACTGAACCGAAGTTGACATCCCAGCACAGAACACAGAATGTTCCCTTAATGTTAGCATATGGTTCTCATCTGGTTATTTTTGGGAACCAACATAAGGCATGTTCTCTGTAGGTTTTTTTGTAAACAAATACGAACATTTCCACTATTGGAATTTGGCACACTATTTCACACTATTGGCAGTGTTGCAAAGTCCCCAGTTTTCCCGCAGAATTGGGCTACTTTAACACTGCTTCCGCGGGTTGTTTTTTATGTTAGTGGGTTTAAGCGACCCCAATAATGTGATATTTTAAAAAATGAATTTTTAAAAAGCGCATATGTTACCACCCCCAGAACGTGATTTTTACAGGGGGACCCCCACCAAAACACAATTGGGCTAGTTTTGAGTAGCAATTGGGCGGGCTTTGTTGTGAAAACCTGGCAACCCTGTCTATCGGTAACACCGGAACTTGTGACCGTAGTTGCTTTTGGGAAATACACCCCAGACGAAGGTATCTAATTAGAAAGAATGTTTCACAACATAGGGATAGGGATGTAGGGATAACTGCAGACAGGGTTGCCAGGTTTTCACAACAAATCCCAGCCAATTCCTACTCAAGACTAGCCCCGTTAAAAAAATCACGGTCCGGGTGGTAAAATACATGTTTTTTGTTAGGGATCCCCTGGTAAAATTCTAATTCCAGGGGCAATATATCACGTTACTGAGGTCGCTTCAACCCACGGACATTTAAAACAACGGCAAGTGTTAAAAAAGCCCAGTTCCACAGGAAAACCACAGACTTAGCAACACTGAGTGCAGGATGGAGCAATGGGTGTGGCAAAAGGTAGGGGGTGTGGAGAAAGGACGCCAAAGCTGTCTGTCAGGGTGTGGTGGCAGGGTTAGGACTGGGTTGGGGGTCTGTTGTGCTGATCCACCTTTCAGAACGCCTCCTTTTGGCACACCAGCCTGCGGCTATCCCTGTGACTAGATTCGGATGTGCCTTGTGGCCTTCCCATCTCCTTATGCTGCCTCCAGAGGCAGCAGGTGTTTTGAAACGAATGGACTGAGTGAAGAATTTAGTCATTCACTAATACCACACTCACTTGTTGCCACCTACTGGTGTAACCATAACCAGGAAAATACAAATCTTTTTGGAGAAGCGCATTCAAGTCACTGTTATTCTAGCCATCAGAATTACAGCCAATCTCAATTGCAAAATCGTAAGTTAGAAACTGAATTAGCTGATTTTTTCTCTCCGTTAATGAGGATGAGAACGTTTTCACTGCAAACTGCTTTGATTTCGTATTGGATAACTAGTGTATAGTTACTAAACAGTTTAGGCCGTCACATTTCTTTTGTATTGTACGTTTAATAAAGTGCTTTCCACACTAACAAAACATCGTCGCTCTTTTCTAGTGTAAACAAACAGCGTTCAGCCTGTCATCGACAGGAAAAGCGACATCACAGCGTTCAGTCACTATGAACGACCCTCATCACTGAATGAGTCTCATTGAAATACAATGATTTTTTTTCATTACAACGTTCTCGTTGTACTTAACAAACCAGCTTCAGAGACAAACGGTGATTAAAATACATCGCGCGTAAAATGAACTCGTGTCATATCTCTCACCTGTTCGTTTACTGCAGTTTCCAGCGAGCTAACGGTCCACCCGATGTGTGTCTGGATCCACCATCTTCATCGCCTGCCTTTCAGTCAGTCTGTGGGCAAGCCCGACTCCTCCCATTAGAGACCTGCTAATCAAACACCACCGAACGCTGCCTAATTTCTCAATGAACGAGCTGCAGCTCTCGGCCAAACATCGAGAGGTATTGTACGCATTCGTGTCATGCTGCACGTTCACATGTAGCGCTTTAAGTTCATAGTTAAAAATGACTTAAAGAATTAAATCTGTATAAAATCCCTTTCAGTGGCATGAAATGAATGTCCAGCCCTCCGACTAAAGAATGCTATACATGCAGAAAAAAAGAGGAAGCAAGCAATAGTTGGCTTACTGATACTTTTTTCAACTTCTTATTGCTGTTAAATTATACTATCATTCAAAAGTCTGGGGTCAGCAAGTTTCCTCAGCATCAAATAGAATTATGCATAGAATTTCTGAAGGATCATGTGATATTGAAGAGTAATGCTTTGACCTAAATTTGTAAATGTTATGTTACAAGGTCTTTGTTTACCATATGCACACGTATGACATGATCTAAAATAAATAACTTAACAAAACGGTCATGAATGCAAAATAATAGGAAATAAAAATGTGAGATGGACCTTTTTAGAGTAGCTTTATTTAATGTGGTAGGCAACTGACAAAACAACTACTGTCAATACAGTTTTTAATACAAATAAATATAAAATACATAATGGATGAGATGCTATAAATGCCGATTATTGTGGCTGTAAAAACCTACAGTACCTTATCAGCTTATCAGACAATACATGAGGAAAATACAAAATCTTAGGCTACATTTGTTCTTTCTTAAGCTAAATGAACTCTGACAAGCTTCTGCATAGATGTACTAGTCATTTAAAATCGGTTTATGCTTTACAGTGTAACTGCTGTTAAACTTTTGGTATTCACACAGAAACTGACATTACAATGAAAACTGACATAACCAGAAATACTGTGTGCTTCCTCAGTGTAATTCATATTACGGTACACCTCTATTAAACCTCTAAGGTAATGTAGGACTATTTATGAACTGCTTAGAAAGAGAATAAAGTGAAACGGGAAGCCCTGAACAGATATAAAGACATAAATATTGTACGTTTTCAACAACGTAACTGGTAAGACTGTCTATTAAAGGTTTAAGTTAGTAGGCAATACATTTTAAAACCACTTATAGTATTACAAAGAGGTAATTGTTAAATGTTTAGGGAGCCGAAAATGTGGTGTGTCTCTGTCGCTGCATGTATGGTTTATGAAATCAAAAAATCATAATAAAATGTAACCAAGTACAATGACAATGCGACCTTGATCCCAATACAATAGTACACACGTACATGCAAAAAGATAAATACAGGTCAGAGTGACAAAACACAAAGGCATTTCCAGTTTTAGACTATTCTTCCATATAAGACTCTATTAGGAAGTTTGTTTAACAGCAGGTGTAAGGATCTAAAACAAGCATCTGTGCACACACCTGTACATATAAAGAGGGAAAAATGATTAAACCCTGTCAGTTGCTAAACATTGTGTTATATAGAGGAATGGTGTGGAGGAAAACATGGCTTTATTCTTGAGGGGAACCTTTCAGAATACGGTGACAGACATCTGGCAATTTTGCTGCTGCAGCTCAACACAGGAATAAAAAGTCAGGGTCCAAGACATGCAGGAACAAAGAAAACCACTCTGACATGGCCCTTTATAAAGTCTAGAGTCAGTCTAGAAGTTATATAACTCAGCTACTTTCATAAATCTAGTTCTTGTGCAACTGTGCAAAATAAAGAACAGTAATAGACTGAAATTTAAAGGATTAGTTTACTTCCAGAATGAAAATTTCCTGACAATTTACTCACCCCCATGTCATCCAAGATGTTCATGTGTTTCTTTCTTTCTTCAGTCGAGAAGAAATTGAAGCATTAGTTCACTTCCAGAATAAAAATTTACAGATAATTGAATCACACCCTTGTCATCGAAGATGTTCATGTCTTTCTTTCTTGAGTCGTAAAGTAATTATGTTTTTTGAGGAAAACATTTCAGAAATTGTCCCCATATAGTGGACTTCTATGGTGCCCGTGAGGATGAACTTCCAAAATGCAGTTTAAATGCATCTTCAAAGGGTACTAAACGATTCCAGCCGAAGAAGAAGACCCTTCTTCTGTTGCTCGGATCATTTAGAGCCCTTTGAAGCTGCATTTAAACTGCATTTTGGAAGTGAAATGTATTCCTTTAAAAAAAAAATTCTTTATGACTGAAGAAAGACATGAACATTGTTGGATGTTGGGTGAGAAAATTATCTGTAAATCTTCGTTCTGGAAGTGAACTTTTCCTTGAAGTTTTTTGAGGAAAATATTTCAGATTTTTCTCCATATAGTGGACTTCAATGGTGGCCAACGGGTTGAAGGTCCAAATTGTAGTTTCAATGCAGCTTTAAAGGGTTCTACACAATGCCCGATGAAGAATAAGGGTCTTATCTAGCAAAACGATCAGTTGTTTTCTAAGAAAAATACAAATTTATATACTTTTTAACCACAAATGCTCATCTTGCACTAGCTCGACCTCACACGTGACGCAGGCAGAAGTACCGACCCAATGTTTACGAAGCGAAAATGAAAAGAAAGTCAAACGCCCTTTTTAAAAAAAAAGGGAATGATTGGATGAAACTATGATGATTTGAACAATGATTTTTTGGCCTGCTCGAATTTTTCGAACCAAGTACACAGACGAAGAACTAACAGACGCACATCGCAGAGCTAGTGCAAGATAAGCATTTGTGGTTAAATATATATATATATAAATTTTTATTTTGATTATTATTTTTTATTTAGAAAATGACTGTTTGTTTCACTAGATAAGACCCTTTTTCCTTGGCTGGGATCGGTTAGAGCCCTTTGAAGCTGCACTAAAACTGCAATTTGGACCTTTTCCACTGAAGTCCAACTATATGGAGAAGAATTCCGGAATGTTTTTCTCAAAAAAATTGTAATTTCTTTATGACTGAAGAAAGACAGACATGAACATCTTGGATGATATGGGGTTGAGTAAATGATCAGGAAATTTTCATTCTGGAAGTGAACTTCTTTAAGATCAAACTTTTAAATAAGTCTTATAGATATGCTAAAGGACATGGATTCATATAAGCTTTGCTAGACTGTTAAACTGATTTTACCTAACTATGATAGTTTTGCATATGTCCTTGATTTAAAAGCATGATATATTAAAATCTAATCAGATTTTCCCAACCGACTCTAATTAAGCTGTGAATGAATTAAGTTGTCGATGCAAGATTGAGCCTGTGAAACTTCAAAGTTTATTACAAGTTTAATAATTACTGAGTAACAGTGAGTCAACCATAACTGTCTAATAGCTTATTAGCTTTAATAAATCATCACATAAGTGAAGCTAACAACATTTCACTTTCATATTTGCATAAATATACTTTAAGTTCAAAATAGTGTTAAACAAAAAGCAGCATTTGTAAACCCAGGCCCGTCAGGGGTCAACACTCCCCCGGTGCAGAGAAGAAGCACCATTCTGCACCAGATGGGCTTGAACGTGGCAGCGTGTTATTTCTGCAGCCACGTTTGGGCCGAGCTGAGAAAAGCCTATTCCTACTTCTGCAATTCCCGTTCATCATGAAAACCCATGCATCTGTGAGACCACCTGGATGAACTATAACCCAAAACTTGTGCTTGAACGCTGAGGCTAGTCCATGTGACAACGTGGCCTTCGTTTTCCTAATGAGTGATGATAATGTGCTTCAGGAACATTTATTCTCAAACGCTCCAAGAATCGTCTGCACAAACTGAAAAAAATGCTGACCCTGCAACGGATATGTCATATAATACAAATACTCACCTGAATGAGGACATCGCCTAGAAATTCTGTCAAATTCATGTGCATTGTTCGGTTTTATTGATTGAAGATTATTAAAACTCATGAAGATGTCTGTCTTTAGCCCTAATATTTTATATCAAATGGCTCCAGGAATCTTTAACGTCAATGATTGTGCTCACATTACTGATTGTAGCAAAACGTCTAGGAATTCATTGAAAAATGTTCATGCTTCAGTACAAAAGTTCAAAGAGGAGCAGTAGATGAGATTCAGAGCCAGTCTGCCCCCAATTAAACAAAAGAGGGAAACTGGGTCAGAATCACTTTGGGCTCTAAGTGTTCCCTTCAAGTGTGCACCACAGTGTGCGTTTAAGATTCCCGACAGGAATCGTAAAACTGCAGACAGCATGATGAGAGCATACTGTAATTGATTTGTGGTGGAAGACTTTAAACAACATAAAAACCAGCAAAACTGTATGAAAACAAAAAAACCCCTACAAACTTGTAGCTTCTGATAGAAGAAAGGATTGTACACTGAAAACAGACCTGAGATATCCAGTACCTGAACTAAAGCAGCTGAAACAGACCAGGCTTAGACTGCCGAGACAGGTCATGGGTTTTCATCATGAGAGGGAATTTGCTCCGGCAGAGCATCTCTGACAAACCAACCGGCCGAGAAGTCCAGCCAGTTTCAGAGAACCGGGTGTGGGCGGTTGGAGCCAGAAATAAGTTGACCTATCACAGCTCTCCCACATCGTGGTGGGCGGAGTGTTTCTCACGCTACTGACCTATAACTGAGTCCAGCCACTTTCTGTAGGCGATGGCAAAGCGGCTTTGCTCGGGGCTCCGGCAGCCCGTGAGGATTTTAGAGACAAACGTGTGCTCGGAGGGAAGTCCGGGGTGGGGAAGCAGCGGTCCCCGCTTTAGTCGCTTGGTGTCCTGCGTGTAGCTTCCGTGTTTGCTCCCGTCCAGAACACAGTCAACGTCCATGGCCTGGGAGGCACTGCTGTCGTCACAGGGCTCCTCGCTGAGGAGGACGTCGGTGTGGGTGAGAGGTGGAGATTGTGACCCTGCCCCTTGGAGGTGCTCCCTCCGCCACTGGTGCCACAGGTAGAAGACATGTCGCCTGTTGAAGAAGTCTGGATTTGAGTTTGTTCAAAAACCACATACATGATGTACTAAAATACAGTTGACTATAAAACAAAATGCAGGTCTGATATGATATTCACAAAGAAAATACAATGCTATGTTTGATAAAAATATTAATGGAATAGGTTACTCCAGAAATAAAACTTCCTGACAATTTACTCAACCCATGTCATCCAAGATGTTCATGTCTTTCTTTCTTTAGTCAAAAAGAAATTAAGGTTTTTGAGGAAATTCCAGGCATTCCAGGATTTTTTTCAATGGGGATTCAATGGGTTGAAAGTCCAAATTGCAGTTTCAATGCAGCTTCAAAGGGTATTATCCAGAGAAACGATAGGTAATTTTAAAAAATAAAAAATAAAAATTTACATAGTCACGTTAGAAAGGATGTCAGGTCATTTTGAAGTTGGAGGAGAAAATGAGGCAGAGTTTTTTTACCCTACCTTTTTGAGCTGAAGTACACAGACGAAGAACAACCCGTGCATGACCTTTCCAACGTGATTTCGTAATCACAAAGCTAGTGCAAGACGGGCATTTGTGGTTAAAAAGTATATATATATATATATATATATATATATATATATTTTTTTTTTTAAGAAAATGGCAAATCGTTTCACTAGATAAGCTGGATTCCTTGGCTTGGATCGTGTAGAGCCCTTTGAAGCTGCACTGAAGCTGCACTGAAACTGCAGTTTGGACCTTCAACCCATTGATCCCATTGAAGTCCACTGTATGGAGAAAAATCCTGGAATATTTTCCCTAAAAACCTTAACTTCTTTTCGACTGAAGAAAGAAAAACATGGGGGTGAGTAAATTTTAATTTTAATTCAGGACTGAACTAATCCTTTAATAGGCTTGGCAACTTTTAAAAGATAATGCCCTCATGGTCAAAAACCACAAACAACAATATCCAAAGTAATTACATACAGTTTAACTTGCAACAGAGATGAACACTGTGGAAACTAATATCTCACTGACATTTTATGCACTTGGCTGTCACATAGATTCTGTCATCATTTACTCACCCTCATGTAGTTCCAAAACAGTAAGACTTTCTTCCATGGAACAGAATTAATCATAATAAAATTGCTCTTTACCATGCAATTACAATGAATCCAGACTCAAGCTTCCAAGCTTTAAAAAGCTATCAAATGCACCATAAATGTATCATAAAAGTGGTTTATGATAAAGCACAGTGCTTATAAGACCAGAGAATTGTAGTAGAACTGTGATTAGACAAAACAGCCAGTTCGATTACTCTAACATCCACTACTTTTCCTTGTGGAACAAGAAAGTTTGACTTTTGGTGTAGTTCCTCAACATTAACTATAAAACATAAATATGCATCGGCGCCGATGACCTCAGGGTTATGGCCGACATGTACAGCGCAACTGTTCCTGTCTCGAGGTCCTGTGCTGCTTCTGCTCCCCTCTCTCTGCCCAATACTTTCCTGTCATCTCTCACTGCCCTGCCTGAATAATAAAAAAAAATAAAAAGCCCAAAAATAACTAAAAAAAAAAAAAAACAAACAAACAAAATATGCCACAAAGCTCCATTCTTTGAGTAAATGACAAAATGTAATTCTGGTGTTACTTTAGTATGATAAACAGTTTTAGTGCCATGTTGGGTCGTCACTTGCCATCCACTTACTAGTCCTGAAGCAAAACCACTTAAAAAAAATAATTTCAATAAACAGAAAAAGGCCTATGCATGAACTAAAGCAGTGTTTCCCAACCACTGTGCCGCAGCACAGACAGGTCGTCGGGTGTGCTGTGAAAAATTATCACAACTATTTGTAAATCTGAAAATTGTGGGATATAAACTCCTATTCTGAGCTGAGGGGAAAAGAGAATGACGAGTTGTTTTTCCTTATTAGAATTGTGAGATATAATCTCAGAATTGCAAGAATAAAGTCAGAATTTAGAAATATAAAATCAAATTTATCTTTTTTTTAATTATTCTTTTATTCCATGGCTCCATAGACTGCCACTTGAAAACTCAAATTTTCTGTCACCAGAAAAAACATCATCCCTGTTTCGGAATTGTAAGAATATCCCATCATCTAACGTCAATTTTGTTGAATAACAGTGCTTACTGCTGGGTGACAAGCTCTTGTGATATGCAGAGAACATTTTGAAAATGACACCTAATCAATATATTCTATAATCTTTTTAAATTTAACTATTTTGTACCGTATCCATGTAATTCTCTAGCCATAAAGGCTATGTCTCTGGGGTTTGCTCCAACCATGATGCACACGCATCTGAATGTTTACAAACCGATAATTGGTTTATAGCTGCAACAAACTTTAGAATCTGTAAATTGATGAAAATGTAATGCGATTAATTTACTGCCTCAGATGGGGCCCATTCTAATAACGGACAAAACACATTTCTCAGTGATTCGCTAATCAAAAACCTTGTTAACTCCATTTAAGCATGATTTTCAGAAAATGTTAAAGGAGAAGTCCACTTCCAGAACAACAATTTGCAAATAATGTACTCACCCCCTTGTCATCTAAGATGTTCATGTCTTTCTGTCTTCAGTCGTGAAGAAATTATAGTTTTTGAGAAAGGAATTTCAGAATTTTTCTCCATATAATGGATTTCATTGGTGCCCTGATTTTGAACTTCCAAAATGTAGTTCAAATGCAGCTTCAAAAGGGCTCTAAACAATCCCAACCGAGGAAGAATGGTCTTATCTAGCGAAACGATCTGTCATTTTATTGTGAATTATTTGTAAATTGTTGTCCTGAAAGTGGAGTTCTCCTTTAATTGCAAGTGTCTAATCATATATAAAGCCAAAATACCAGCTTTGACAATGCATTATTTAATTCTTGGAAAAAAAAAAAAAATTTTTTTTTTTAGTGCTTCAGGGTGTGCCGTGGGATTTCTTTCTTATCAAAACTGTGCAGCGGCAGAAAAAAGGTTGGGAAACACTGAACTAAAGCAAGCTAGAGCTTATTGATGCATTATGTTTTATACTATTTGTCATTTAGAGGCATGAAATGTTGCACAAACAATTTCTCATATCTTCCAACTAAGAGCAGACTTGTAAATGAAATAGATCTGTTGCCATGACGCACTTTAGGGGGGAAACACAAGCTAAAGATATATAAACACCATTCACCGAGCAGCTGCTCTTTCCTTAGCCATGAGGGACGAGGCTGGGAAGGGGGCAAAACTGAAAGAGCTAGAAAAAGATCCAGCAAACTGCTTGCCTCTCCCTCAGTGAGCTACAACTCTGCAGTATAAGACCATCCATCATTTTATAACAGTAAGCCATAAACACATCAGGCCAGACCAGCTGAGGGCCAAGGACAGACTTCTGGCAAACAAAGTCACTCTATTCACACTGAGACTTGTGGAAGCACAGTCTGATTTTGACTGATTGCATCGGCACAGCAAGACCTGGAGATCTGTTGCTGGCTTCGAACACTGTCCGATCACTCTCACCTGTGGCACCACAGCGTCTCGTGGCCCGGATATGACTCGATGAGATCAGTGCAGAGCTCCATTTCCTCGTGGAAGAGCGGAGGGATGACGTCATTATGGTGATTGTCATCAGACGCGCCCGCTGTGCTCTCTCCATTAGGCTGCTGGGTAGGGTGGAGCTCCGTCTCTCCAACTTGGCTCAGCTCTCTGGCCAGGGCCTTGAGCAGGTGTTGACGGTAGTGGAAGCCGCTGTGATCTGACACGTGCATGGACACCCACAGTCGGGTGGAGGACAGCTCATCATGCAGAACCTGGAGTAAAAAGTCACAGAGTACTATATACATTTAACAGCATCGTGATTCAGGTTGTTACAGATTAATTTTAGGTTAATTTTCGTACAGTTGTCGAGTTACAAATGTCAGTTGTAGTTAGCTACAAATGTCAGCATATCAATAAATTTAATCAAAGGCCTTTAATAAAATATGCAGAATATTATGCAAATATATGCATATTATTATGCATTTTTTAAATAATAATTAAAAAAACACCTTCTGCACCACTGCAAAAATTAAATGCCCCAATATTAAAATTCAATTTGATAATGTAATAACCAATGGCTGATATTAAATACATTCTGCAAGCAGTCGTCAAAATAAATTAAATGTATTCCCTTATTTAGACAGCAATTGTCTAAAATAAATGTGAAAAAATAATAATAATAATAAACAATAATAATAAACTGATTTCTGCAGCACTGCAAAATTGAATGCACCAATATCAAAATTATTTTTGACATATAACCAAAAACTCATGAATGGCTGATATTAAATATGAAGATTTCAGATGCAAAAGCCCCTAAATCCATCTGACGTATTTTTTTTTAAATTAGCATTTCTTTCTGGCTACTTTGTATAGGTTTCTATGTAGTTACTGGTACTTCTGACTGGGCTGAGGCTGGAATTTAGCGAGTCTGAAGTAAAAGTTTTTGATGGACGTATAATATGGGTCAGGAGCATTTACTTAGTATCATTATCTCATTTTTGACCGAGATGGCTTTTAGCTGGTTTTGCATCTGAACTCCTCATATAAACAATTGCGTTTAAATAAATGAAAAAAAAAAAAAAATTCTAAATAAGCATTTGTCTAAATAAGTGAAATGTACTGATTTATATAGACAAAATTTGTCTAAATAACTGAAAAAGAAAAACAAAAATCTGCAGCACTGTAAAAATTGGATGCACCAATATTAAAACTCTTTTTGGCTTGTTATAACCAATAACTGATGAATGGCTGATATTAAATATATACAATTTTGTTTAAATAATTTAAAAAAGTCAAAATAAGCATTTATCTAAATAAATAAATAAATAAAATGCATTATATTTTAATTATATTAAATGTACAAAATTATATACTTATATTGATAATATTAAAATGTATTACTAATTCATTTAGACAGCTTGTCTAAACAAATGGGGAACAAATTATTTCTGCAGCACTGCAATAATTAGATGCACCAATATTAAAATTCAGTTAGACAATATTATAACTAATAATGGTTAATATTAAACATATACAATTTTGTCTAAATAAATACAGAACAACAACAAAACATTTGTCCAAATAAGCATGTCTAAATAAATGAAATGTATTCACTTATTTAGATTGTAATTGTCAAAATATATATAACCAATATATATAACCAACAACCGATGAATGGCAGATATCAAATATATACAATTTTGTTTAAATAAATGAAAAAAAAATCTAAATAACCATGTGTCTAAATGAATACAATTTATTAATTAATTTAGACAGCTTGTCTAAATAAATGAAAAAAAAAAAAAAAATCTGCAGCACTGCAATAACTGAATGCACCAATATTAAAATTTTTGATACTTTATAACCAATAATTGATGAATGACTGATATTAATGAATATACAACTTGGTCTAAACAAATGACATTTATTTATTTATTTATTAAAGACAGCTTTTGTCTAAATAAATGAAAAAAATTAAAAAAAATCTGCACCACTGCAACGAATGCATTGGATGCACCAATATTAAAATTCAGTTAGACAATGTTATAACCAATAACGAATGATTGATATTAAATGTGCAATTTTGTCTAAATAAGAACAACAGCAACAAAAGCATGTGTTTAAATTAGGATTTGTCTTTAAAAAAAATAATAATAATAATAAATAAAAAAACTGCAGTACTGCAAAAACTGGATGCACCAATATTAAAATTATTTTTGGAATGTTATAACCAATTTAAAACAAATGTTTTAAATGTCAGTTGATGCTTTACAACAGGATGTACAGGATTAATAATGGATATTCATTTTGAGATTTGCTTAAGTTGATATTTAATAGTGTTATTAAAATATTCATGCTTATTAAAATTAACTTTAAGTGAGCATTAGACAATTTAAAGGTAAAAGTAAAGGAACTGGACATGCATAATTAAATATCCAAGAGTATCTATTTTAAAATGAAACATGATTTGGTATAGGTTGTACACTCAGTCAACATTGTACTACGGAGATCTATGGTGGAAAATCAGACCAAGAAAAACAGAACCAAACAAGACATGCAGAGATGTAAGACGACAGCCGCATAACCCAATTACTCCTGAAATAGCCTATGAACAGCTCAGACTGGTTCAAGTCTGTTTAGTCCTGGATCATTAAATCTACAGGCTCATCCTTTTTATATGAGGGCCTTTAGCTTGGATTGAGCCCTATAACATTTGCCTAATTTCGCATCCAATTAAGAAAGGATAAGCACATCAAAGGTCTGGCACTCAGTGACCCCCCTAAGAGGCAATAAGCTCTCCTGACTTAACAGCGCTAAAAAAAAAAAAAAAAAAAAAAAAAAAATACATAAATAAATAAAGCTAAAAAGACAGAAGACTATGGCATCTGTAATCAGCTCTCTTCCTCAGGTAATTCAAGTGGAGAAGAAAGGTATTAAGATCAAAGGCTCAGGTAGATTTATCAACCTCATGTTGCCTTCCTTGCAACAACACTGATGATATGCCAGCGTGATCCATCATTCCTTAAAGTGATCTAAGACAAATCTAATCTTTGAGATGTACGCAAACAAAGCAACATCTAACAGATACCCGTTTTCAGTCATCATGATAAATCACACAGACAAAGTGCAGAAAGCTGCAGTGGACTGAGCTGGCCTACCTTCAGATTGCCTTTAGCCATGTTCTGCAGTACCCAGATGCGATGGGACCAGGCATTGTAGTTGCTGGGGTAACGACCGGCTGCGTCTGCACAGACCTTCATCTCCTCCTGCAAGGCTCTCTGCATCCTCTCGCACGGTCTCCTCCTCACGGCGTCTCCTCTGGGCTCAGCCTGATCTTTCAGTTCTTGTCCAGAGGGAGAGCACTCCTTTTGCAGCCACTGTAACACCCAGCGCCTGTGTTCACAACAAACAAATCAAGCAGGCTGATCACATGCCTGGATGCACAAAGGAATTCAACGCTTATGGTTTTGTTTGAGAGAGCAAAATCTGCAAATTATGAAAGACAATAACAAATAATGCAATTAATTCCCTTTCATAACAGTTCTGAATCTCCCCTGATTATCTCAGTGCCCTGCAGCCCCTAAGCATCTAATGGTTTAATATTATTTGCAGACAATAACCTGATTCAAACTGACAGTGAATAGTAAAAATCTTCAATTATTTGC
The DNA here is from genome assembly GCF_022985175.1 of Labeo rohita. NCBI lineage: Eukaryota > Metazoa > Chordata > Actinopteri > Cypriniformes > Cyprinidae > Labeo > Labeo rohita. The sequence goes on from NC_066873.1 coordinate 14,913,095, forward strand.
AAAATATCTGACAGCTGCAATGTGTCCTGCACACTCCCTGCAGGTACATATAAGTTCGTGGTCTTGTCAGTTGCACAAGCGGTGGATATTTATTAGTGTTCCGGGGATCTGTGGATCCGTGACGAAATTCTACTTCAGTATGTGCCACTGTTGACATGTTGCAAGAGGTCTGCAATTGCAAACTGTTTCATTTCATGGTGTCCTGGCTTTCACTGTTTCAGCCAGTTTGAGAGCAAGGTCTTTTCCATACTAATTCAGCTACATGAAAGCAGAGCACATATATTTTCTGGTACAGTGCACCCAACTATTCCATTATTAATTTCTTAATGCTTAATTTATTACCTTTTTATATCACTATTTGAAAATTCAGACTCTGTCTTATCTAAAGGTGAACTGAAAGTACTCTGGAAAATAGGACACTTGAAGGGTGCAGAACACAGCACTTCTATAATATGTCGTCTTTAATATTTTAACAGATCTCTTTAATGGTATACACTAAAGACAGAAATTCTTTGAGTCACAAAATAAACATTTCACTGGCGTTTACATTAATGCTCTAAAATCATAGTTACAACAACTTCAAATCAGAGGTGCCCAAAAAAAAACAAAAAAACAAATGGTAATTTTTTTTAAAGAAGTCTTTTCTGTCTATCAAATCTGCATTTATTTGATTGAAATACAGAAAAAAATGCAAAACTGTGAAATATTATTGCAATTTAAAATAGTGCAATTTCTATTTTAATATACTTTAAAACAAAATTTATTCCTGTGACGCAAATCTGAATTTTCAGCATCATTACTCCAGTCTTCAGTGTCGAATGATCCTTCAGAAATCATTCTAATATGTTGGAAACTGTTATGCTGCTTAATATTTTTCTTGGAACCGGTGATACTTTTTCAGGATGTTTAGATGAGTAAAACATTAAAAAAAACAGCATTTATTTAAAATAGAAATCTTCTGTAACAATATACAAAACCGTTCAAAGTTTGGGGTCAGTAAATGTTTTCTTTCTTGCTTAGTTTGAGAGAAATGGATACTTCTATTCAGCAAGGATGTGTTAAACTGATAAAAAAAGTGATTGTTAGAAAAGATTTCTATTTTGAATAAACGCTGTTCTTTTTAACTTTTTACAATATTAAGCAGCACTGATAATAAATAAGCATATTGGAATGATTTCTAAAGGATCGTGTGACAGTGAAGACTGGAGTAATGGCTGATGAAAATTCAGCTTTGCATCACAGAAATAAATTATATTTTCAAGTATATTAAAATAGAAAACTGTTATTTGAAATTGCAATAATATTTCATATTACTTTTTGTTCTGCTTTTTCGATCAAATAGATACAGCCTTGATGAGCATAAGAGATTTATTAAAATAAATAAATAAAAATCTTTACTAACTTTTTTTATTTTTACATTAAAGTCTTACTGATCCCAAACGTTTGAACATTAGCATATGTGTGTTTGTGTGTATGTATGTATGTATGTATGTATGTATATATATCAGTTATACTCTCTAAATTTGAAAAATGTATTAATTAGATAATAATAGCTAATATTAATTATAATGAATTTATGCTTCCCTCCTCCACCACTCTTGTTCCACCTACAATTTAAAATGGCTTAAAAAAAAATTCAATCCTCTTACCTGTGTATCCATGTCTCTGGACTTTTAGGATGCTTAGATAGTGCTAGTTTGCCCAGGTAAAGGTCCTTCTCTGGGTTTAACACGCCACACTGCAGGAGCTCTTTCCTATGAAACAATAAATACTCAGATGAATTCACAAGGATACAAGCATAAAAAAAACACTACAGCACCACCTCCTGGACAATACGTTTCTTCTATACAACATTATCATGTAGACATTTCTGTGCAAAAATCCTACTAGAAGCCTATTTAAAACAAAAAAACCTTTAAAAAAAACAAAACAGTAATGAATGCTAAGGCTGATTTGTTAACATGGATTAAATACAAAACTAAATGTTAGAAAAATCAGTAAATTCTTTGCTCCCTATGTGAATTTTTGAAAATAGTCCCATTTAAAGTTAAATGTAGCAGCAGTCTTTTGAAGTCTCCTTTCCCAAATTAGCCAACTTTTTAAAAATAGCAACGGCACAGTTAGAACAATAAGACGGCTGAAATCTAGACAGACATCGAAGAGAAGAAATAAAGAGAATTTCTAAAAATACCATAGATGTGCATAAAATCATTCTGAAAGTATGTGAAGGGTTAGTTCGGTAGAATGTTTTTTTGTTCAGGCAATACAAACATAATGAAAATATACCTGACATTCCACGCAGTGGTAAAATCTGGGTTTAAGAGAAGCAATGTGCAGGTTATATCTACCAGTGCTTGAAGAGAAGAAGAGAGAGAGAAAAGTCAGTTTTTCAAGCAACGCTGGTCTGTCGTACGAACAGCCATCTTTTAATAAAGACTAAGGTAACTGCAATGTGAGCCGGCCGAACAAGCTAACCCAATAAACCTTCGCCCTACCTTCCCGATCGAGCCACTGCTTTCTCTGCCTGTACAGCAGGAGTTTATTATGCACATAGGGCAGCAGAAACTTGACACACCAGCTCTCCACTCCCAGCTTATTCTCCACCAGGACGATGGGGCTTCTGTTGTATCGGGCTTCGGGGCATGGAATGAGGCCGATTTCATCACTGTGAACACATTGTAAAAGATAAAAACAAGAGCAAGTCACAAGGCTATTTTAAGAAACTCTGCTAAATACTAAATAGCTGAAGGCACAGGGCAATGCACAAAGCACTAAACATCTCAGCTGACACTGACTCAGTCATTACAGATGTACCTCTCTCCTCTGTCATAGGAGAAGAGTGTGATGAAACCACTGGGACAGGGCACTGACCTTTAAATATGGAACAAACAGTTCCAACACAAAGGAAAATAACAATTGCACTGATGGCAACTTTAAAAAAGACAGACGAGATGTTTCATACGTGAACTGAAGCAACGTGTTTGGATACACAAGAGCAACAATGTTGCAATCACTGAATGTCTCACCAGTAAAAACAAACAGACATGAAGGATTACTGCGAACTATGACTATAAATACAACGTATTAAAGCTCCAGCTCCTAACCAGCGAGCAACAAATCCAAACATTCACAGTACTAGCTAGTTACAACCTGACAAGCATGCACACTTATACTTAGCGTTTCACTCAGGGAAACTTTCGGTGTTTGCACGGTGCTTGTTAAACTGCCACCCCCGATATATTTTCACACGACCTGGTTTAAAAGCAAGGTTTGGTGAGGTGTACCTGCTGCTGGCCGCGCCGGGCGCCGGCGGGTTAGAGCTGGTTAGTAGCCAGTTAGCCAGCCACTGTCTGCGCAAGTTACACACAGGCGGCTGCACTATGTTCTCCCTGCGGCTGAGCGAGAGGCTCTAAACCGCTTTAAGCATTAAACTAGACGACCGCGTGATGAACAACAATGCGAGTTGACATACGTACATGTTCGGGTTTCTTTTGAAGGCGTTATTGATGTCTTTCACAACTCTCTGGACCAAGACATCCACCTCCTCTTCCGACTCAGCCATTTTCAGAGCTCGAGTGACGTCAACGCGGGTGACTCAACCTCATCCGGGACATTTCACAGTCAAGGACTGGAGAGAAGTTGCCTTAGTAACCAAAACGCGTACAGTGTTGCTACCTAAAATTAAGAAATGATATTGCTTTGTCATAATACGAAACTGAAAATAAAAATTATTATTATTATTTACCCACACGCTGCTGTGGCCAACGTTACTCGCCGTTTCAACATAAATCTATCTTGTTATGACAAATATGCCTCTGAATGGAGGTGCACGGACATTTGGAAGCAATACAGGCACCTGTTACTTACTAAAAAAAAAAAAAAAGTCCATTTATTATTTCTCTTTTCCATCCAAGCATATTTCCAGTTTAATTTTAGTTGCAGCCCTGGTAAAAAAAACAGCATATGCTGGTAGGTATGTTTTGATGCTGGTTTATGCTGGTCCTTTGCTGGTTTATGCTGGTCCTTTGCTGGTTCATGCTGGTCATGTAAACCAGCAAAGGATCAGCATAAACCAGCTAAGGACCAGCATAAACCAGCTAAGGTCCAGCATAAACCAGCAAAGGTCCAGCATAAACTAGCAAAGGTCCAGCATAAACCAGCAAAGGTCCAGCATAAACCAGCAAAGGAAATTTTTTAGTTGGACATTCAATTAAAAATTTTAAATGTAACTACTTGTATCAGAATTTTCAGAAAACATTCAAAAATGTTCCTATTAAAATTATAAAATAGAATGTTCCTTTAATGTTTGCATGACCAAGAAAAACACTTTTAAAACATTTAAAAAATTGTTGTTTTGAACGTTCAGAGTCCATTTAGGGAAAAAACAACTTAATGGGAATACTGGCAAAATGTTTTTAAAGCATATTTTATTAGCTGGATGTGCTGTTCATAAACACTGGAAATAACGTTTATTTGCACACAACTTATGCTATCATACACTACCAGTCAAAAGTTTTTGAACAGTAAGACTTTTAATGTTTTTTTTTTTCTTTTTAAAGAAGTCTCTTCTGCTCACCAAGCCTGCATTTATTTGATCCAAAGTACAGCAAAAACAGTACAATTTTGAAATATTTGTACTATGTAAAATTACTGTTTTTTATTTGAATATACTGTATTTTAAAATGTCAGTTATTTCTGTAAAAGCTGCATTTTTTAGCATCATTTCTCCAGTCACATGATCCTTCAGAAATCATTCAAATATTTTGATTTGCTGCTCAAAAACATTTTGTAGGTTTCTTTGATGAAAAACAGCATTCGTCTGAAAAAGTAATCTTTTTGTAACATTATAAATCTTTATCTATCTTTATCATCACTTTTGATCCGTTTAAAGATCTTTGCTAAATAAAAGTACTAATTTCTATAATATCTTTCCCAAAATAAATAAATAAAATATTGTACTGACTTCTTTTGAATGAATCTTCTGATGATAGTCAAAGTCAAGGTCATGACATGTGAGGGCAGTGCAACTCTTCTTTTTATAGTAATAGAGAAAATCATTAATTATGTAATGCTTAAAAGAATATTCATTACGTTACATACAAACTGTTAAGATTATGTCACACTTCTCCAACACAATTTAACATTCTAAAATTAACAGTTAGATGCAGTTAAAATCAGTACATTACAAACTAATTTACCCATTACTGTATGTTTTACCTGTCCTATAACTTTTTTTTTTTTTTTTTTTGTTTGTTTGTTTTGTTTTTTTCCCCCTCAACAGTCCTGTCTTTGAAGGGTGCATATGCTGCTTGTTATTGTTGGGACAGGTCGATGTTACAGTGGCTACCAGTAGAGGGAGGCATGTGGTTTTTGGTCTGGGTCTGGTGTGTTGAGATGGTAATCTGGAACAGAACTGAATTACTCTTGACTGCATATTTCATCATGACACTTTGTGTTCAGCAGATGAGTACATACCAGCACTTGATATGACATGATAAAAGACTCTACAAAAAGTTCAAACTACTTGTGTTATCCCAGAAATATGCATTTTCTAAACAGAAAAACAAGTGCTAAGCTAATTAGTTTATGTTGTTTTATTTACTGAGTTTTGTCTTTTGTTGGCATATCATTCTCATTAAAAGGAACTGTGGAAAAGGAAAGTTTTCCTGATTTTGGAGAAACAGGATGAAGTGTTTATCATCATAGCATTAACAACTCTTTAAATACTCACAGAAGGTTTTTTATATACATGTTCCACTCATTACACAATAGGTTACAAGAGTTTACTGCGACCCAGAAGATGCAGCTGACCTGACACCACTCTTTTGACCTTGCTTTTGGGTCAACAGTATTTGAAGGAGTTGTTGCATGATGGATTATGAAATGCAGTCTAACACTTTAAGACCTCAGTGTGATAAATGGTATTAATTAAGACTTTATACTTTTTTCGGGATTTCGAAAGATCTCAACGTAGCAACACTGAATCACAACAGAATGACAAACTCATCTGGAAAGATCTGGAAGGACCACCTCCTTTGCAATTTCATTGGAATATATTCCCCAGTATATTTGTACTTGTAGTAGTGCATTATTTGTCAGTGCATGAGTGGGAAGTCGAACATTCTAAATCATGTGTGAAGGTCACCAATTATTTTTTGCACTCTGTGGCCAAAACTTTCCCTGGTTTGTTGTCTTCACAGATGATGCAGCTATGAGTCACTGATTACAGGAGCGTTGATGTTACATATCTTTATTTATCTCAAGGCTGTGTTTCTCCACAACTACTACCTTGTGTAACTCACTCTTTCATTCCTCTTTCATCCACTCTTTCAATAGGACAGTGGCCTAAATGTGGAGCTTACCTTTGAGCCCCAAAGGACAGTGTACACTCCAAAACAGTTTCTCCCAAAGCTTCTTCTCATTTTTAACAGGAAGTAGAGATATGGAGAACTGGAGAGGGAATTTCCTGTTCATTTTTAGGCTGTTCACAGTAAAACAAGTAACCTTGAACTAAATGCAAGTGTTTGGGGGGTTACTGGCTTTATAGCGACTGGTCATACTGTGTACTGCTTTCTGCTGTATATTACAGTAAATAGATTCCCATCAAGACCACAACTGAAAGGAAGCCTGATTATAAGGAAACATACTAACCTGACAAAAAAACTTAATGAAGTTTAAGTTTAAGAGTATCCTTAGAATTTTATTAATTCCCATTCCGCTTTTCGATTCTGATTCTTTTTGATTCCCAGTTTTGATTCCAGTGTGAATAATAGATGATATTTGCTGAACATTTACTTGCAGCAGAATACCATGAACAAAAATCAACAGGCTACATAAAAACAAAATTCAAAAGCTGTTTGCAAAACAAAGCTGCGTGATTCTGGATAAATTGTTGTTGTTGTTTTTTTAAATGGAAGTTGTAGACAACTAAACGAAATCACACGTAGGCCTAATTTATAGGTGAATGATTCAGTGATTCACTCAATATTTGCTTCGTTCATTACTGGATGAATCAGTGTTTTTGAATGAATGATCAAAGACAACCCTGGTGAAAAAACCAGCATATGCTGGTAGCTATGTTTTGATGCTGAAATACATTATTAACAGCCCCCTTTCACTTTACTCTATTTTTAAACAGAGGTTATATCCGGACTATGAACTTTTATCCCAGTATTTCTGTGATTATTTGAATTATTTGTAACACAGAAATAATGAACTGTGTGGCTGAAAAGACTGTGATAATCTGTTAAATTAAAATGCTTTGTCATATATTATACTTTGCTTTTCGACCTCTGATCGCAAGTGTACCCATACTTTGGAGTACTAGTATGGAGTTAATTTTGTGCCAATATTTATCAAACAAATCCAGCGTTTTGCAAATAAACACATTCTGCTTTGCAAAGAAAAACTTGACTTTCAAACAAACGCATAGTGATTTGCAAATACAAAATTTTATCTGAGAGAAAATGCAGAGGTATGGAGAAATATATGTATTGTGTGTTACAACTCATTTGCCATCAGACTCATTTGCCTTTTTATGAGGAAACTTGGCTTGCTTTTATCACAAATGCGTGCAGGCAGATTTTCTCACAAATGCAATTAAGCAACTTCATTTTCCAAATACAGCAGATGGCGCTGTCGGTCAATTTACGCTAGTCACCAGAGACCCAAAGCACACATTTACCTTTTCAGCAGACCAACATAAGTGGGGAACAGGTGAGTTTCTGTCTAGAAAGTTTATATATTATATGAGTTTATTTGTCTATAATTAACCATATAGATGTTTTCACAAAACAACCTATAAAACAACCTGTCAGTGAAATTCATAAGTGCTGTAAAGTTGGTAACATGATGATTAGTACAAAAATCAATAGTGACATGGCTAAACATTTAACTAGGCAGTCTTTCCCTATAAAAACTGTTCAACATTCAAAACAACACAGGAGTATAATAACAATATATTGTGAATTGGTTTATTTAAAAGTAGACACTTCAAGCACACTGTTTTGTTTTTTTTTTTTTTTTTTCAAAAGCACATTGTTTTGTTGTTATTATGACTATATACAAATAAAAGTAGACCCATTGCAGTTTCTAACGATGCCATGATCATATCTGTATTTTTAGGTCTTTTCGTGGTCATCAAGAAATGTGACAAAACGCGCTGACATGGTCTTCAACCCCAGTCTTCAACTTAGTATTATATCAGCGTGAACTTGATCCTTCTCCCCAGTTCACAGGACAAGAGTGAAATATTCATAATTTTGCTTAATTTTTTACATAATTATTTTAGACACAAATGATTGCACAATGTTACAACATTTAACATGTTTTATATATTGTACTAAATAATGTGTTTCAGTTTTTTTTTTTTTTTTATTAATAATTAATTACCTTTTGGGTAATATTACCCTATGTGATACTAAATTAAATTGTCTAAGCTTTCATTATTGGTACACAATATTGTCACTCTCCATAATACATTTGCATTTTAGTATTACAATATATTGTGACATAATATATTGTTATTATGCCTAGGGATGTAACGGTATGAAAATTTCTTACCATGATTATAGTGACCAAAATTGTCACAGTTATCAGTATTATCACTGTATTATTCAAGTGTACTGGAAATGTTCAAAAAGTACTGACACACAGGTGGAGCATTAACAAAATGCCATTAATTTTTTTCTGAAGACAGTCAGAACCTTCAGAGGTACATTCATATAATTAACATATAATTCCCGATTTATGTTTCTGCCGGTGGGTGCCCAGCCCCCATTTGCGAAGTGAAACATAAGGATGGCAAATACATTAGTTACCAAATAATACACATGTTCTTTCTATGAAGGTTGCGCTTCACTAAATAAAATGACTTAATAAATACCTGTTTACAATAAGTACAATAAATACAACTTATTCGCGTGCACAGGTAATATCTGAGGGAGCGCAGATCCCTATATATATATGGGAGAGAAAGCCTCCTGCAAACCGAGAGATTCGTGCTGGCACCCTCTCATAGAATAATGCACTCTTGACATTTACCATTAAAATAACACCAAAAACAACTTCACATGAACTATGAAAACGAGAATAAAGTCGTAAAAGCTGCAATGCATTTCTTATTGCTTAAAATGAACTGAGACTATTTGTGTTTATCCGTGGGTGCTCGATTATTTCCGTGGGGATTGGTGCCTATGCCCTTAGCACTCTTTTAAAACATCTGCCATCTTTTCACACAAAATGAAACTACTCTGTGTGCTGTGCGCAAAATGAGTGCTTTATGCTGTACAGTATTTATTTATCATCGGTTGTTCAAATGCGGTAATCAAATACGGTTTTAATGATAATTAAAATATGAAACGGTAATACTAACCGTGGGGAATTTAACCATGATTTATCGTCAAACCGGTAATCGTTACATCCCTAATTATACCCCTGCGTCGGTTTTAATGTTGAACAACTGTATCAACATATGTATATATTCTATATCCCGTGATCCAACAGAGGATACGGAGAATGGATCTGTTTTTATAGGGAAAGACTGCATAGTTTAATGTTTAGCCATGTCTATACTGAGTTTTGACTTAATCAATCATGTTAATAACTTTACAGCACTTATTGCAAATTTCACTGATATTGTAGTATAGGGTCACTTTGTGAAAACATCTAAATGGTTAATTATAGACATAGTAAGACCTGTTCCCCACTCATGTTGGTCTGCTGTATTCCCTGAAAAGGTATACAGATGTTTTAGGTCTCGGGAGACTAGCGCCACCTGCTGTGTTCCAGCAGGTCCTGGCAGATCACTAGGTCGGGTCCTCACAGATGAAAAAAAGAACTGCACATAGGAATTGATAGGCGAAATCGAAAATTTAATTTCACAAGAAGTGTCCGATTCCTGACCTTAAGTATCTGATTCTGGAATCGAAATCGATTTTCGATACCCAACCTAAAAACTTCTTTCGCACATGACATGCAGCTTCCTCTTTTAGAGGTTTTAGTATTTCTTCTGTATGATGTTTAATTAAACACCTGTTTAATAAATTAAAGCTTCAGCATGGTCTTAACATACTGCTGCTCATGGTCTTTACATTATCTTTACATGATTTTCATTCAAGGTGGATCTTGTTCTCTTGCCAGACATATGCCATGTTTTTACTGCACAACTCCTGTGGTTTAAGGCTTAAGGTTTGACAAAAAAAAGGCACAGACCTTTGTTGCTATGGCTAATTTGTTGTGATACAACTCACAGAGAAGCATGACATCATTTTCCACTACCAGTAAAAGACACAGTATTACAGTGGAGACAACCACATCCTGAGTGACCCACAGAAATCAACCATGTATGCCTTTTGGTGGCATGCTGTAACCTTTAGAGCTGCGTAACTTTACACATTTACCTGTATAAATCAATGTCTCCATTTAGAAGTTATCTCACATTTTTTTATCACTGCAGGAGTTTGTTTCACTGTTCTAATATACAATTAAATTACAAAGACATTGTGCTGTCACTAAACACTTTAAGACTTTCCTGATGATCAATGTTTTGTGAAATCCAGTAATTTCAACCGCAATCGCTTTGTTTGTGAAACATCATTTGAATTATGTAATTACATTGACCACATACGCTCGGTGATAACATTGTGTGTGGTGAAATAATTTGAGTACATTTACTACATTTGAGAAAGTCTTTAGTTCAGTTTTGTTTATAGGTGAGATGAGGTAAGCGTAGAAACAGGAAAATGAGGAAAAACTGTTCATTTCCAATGTTGCTCACTGTCTCCGTCTCCTACTGAAATGGCATTTTACCCTTTAACGTGCAAGTGAATATCTACATGTATGAATATGTTAAAGGAGAAGTCCACTTCCAAAACAAAGATACACATATAATATACTCACCCCCTTGTCATCCAAGATGTTTATTATGTCTTTCTTTCTTCAGTCGTAAAGAAATTATGTCTTTTGAGGAAAACATTTCTGCATTTTTCTCCATATAATGAACTGGTATGGTGCCCGATTTTTAACTTCCAAAATGCGGCTTCAAACGATCCCAGATCCAGACCGATCCCAAAAGACCCTTCTTCCTCGGCTGGGATTGTTTACAACTGCATTTGGGATCGTTTGAAGCTTGATCGTTTGAATTTTGGAAGTTCGAAATCGGGGCACCATATCTGTCCATTGTAAGGAGAAAAATGCTGAAATGTTTTCCTCAAAAAACAGAATTTTACGACTGAAGAAAGAAAGACATGAACATCTTGGATGACAAGGGGGGTGAGTAAATTATTTGTAAATTGTTGTTCTGGAAGTGGACTTCTCCTTTAAAGCAAAAACTTAAATTTAATAGAGGCCAATAATCTAACTGATGAACTGTTTGGAAGCACCTGTGAGTAACGTTTAATGAAGAAGAGCTAAAACCGATTAAAGAAAATGAAGCGATGGTGAATTTGCTAGTGAAAGCTACCAGAAACTGCACAGCAGGCTACATCTTCATCTTTTACTTTTCTTGATAAACAAGCATCCAAGGCACTGCTCCTTAACTGCTCTTTGTGGTTTACACAAATGAAAGGCATGCACTGCAACTAGAGTCTCTGACTCTCTGTGGAATCTGTCAGTGTTTATCAGTTGTTCTTTTGAGAAGATTTAGAGTTTACATTAACATCCATAAACTGCAATGAGTCATGAGACAATACAATGAGAAAAAACTCTTTTTGAAGATCAGTGTGTATTGTGTATTCCATAGGGCAGTGTAGTTTGACTCATGGATCACAGGGTTTGAAAGATCATACCTTAAAGAGTTAGTTCATCCAACAATGAAAATTCTGTCATTAATTGCTCACCCTCATGTTGTTTCAAATGCATAAGACCTTCGTTCATCTTCAGAACACAAATGAAGATGTTTTTGATGAAATCCAAGAGCTTTTTAACCCAGCATAAACAGCGAAAAAAAACTTTATTCAACAATTTCTTCTCTTCCGTGCAGTAGCGTAGCAAGTCAGCCCTGGGCCCATATGCAAAAACTTTTGTATGGGCCCCCCAAATGTTATAGGTTAATGTGGACTCCAACACTTCTTGTTGTCTTTTCTGAGGTAAATCAAATTAAACATCTATTCACAAGCTGTTTTATTGATGGTATAAATGCTTGATAATAATATTTAACGTTTTCAAGTCATTCATTATTTGTAGTGCACCAGCCACCCAATAATCGCAATAAATGGTTTGTTACTTTTAATGTAACACAAAATGCAAGCTTTAAATTCTGTCAATTTTATCATGAAATACAAACAATAAATGTGTTTTTTCTTTTTTAATGTGGTGTGAGACTGTATTCACCTCATTTCAAGCAGCATGTGAATCATATTTTTCTCTTTTCTAGTTACAGCATGAAATAAACAGTGTAAATATCAGTCATAACAGTTGTAACATAACTCAGAATACAGAGTACCTCAACATTTACCTCAGAATACAGAATACCTCAATATTTACCTCAGAAAGGTAAAGAGAGGTGGAATTTTCTTGATGATTTTATTCACGCAATATAGGCTAACAGAACTTTAATCTTGTAATTTTGACATTATTCTAAAATATTATGGCACTAAAATGCTGCCATATTTTCTGAATTACTTATTTTTTTACTTTTAGATTACTTTTGACCTACCTTGTTTATCACATTGATTTGAATTGAAATGCTATTCCACAATATTGATATATATAAAAACACACACAAAGAGAAATAATATATATTACATTTTTGTTGTCAGTAACATGAAGTGCATTAAACATTACATTATGTCAGGGTTTCCTAAACTGGGGTTTGTGAAGGAGCTGCAGGTTGTATGTAAGTTGATAAAGTTAATAATTAATTAAAAATGTATATTAAAAAAAAAAGAAAAAAGTAACATAAAAATATAAAATTGAAAACTTGAAAGTATATAATTTACTGAATCTACTGTATGAAAGCTGTAGGATTTTTTTTTAGAATAAAACGTAAAAAATTAATTAGGGAAAATTAATGAAATATATAAAACTATTACTGCCATTGTGTGAAAATCATGCAATCAATAAAAAGTAACTGTAATCTGATTATGAGCATTTTAAAATATAATCTAATCTAATTTACATTTTGATGTAATCCAGATTACATATTATTAGATACTACCAAGATAAGATCATTTTAACTCCACTAGATATTTGATGTTCACATATTGTGTATTTGGTAAGTTGCTTTGCAGTCCTGATTACCTTCTCTGGATTTACTGACCAGCCATGATTGACTGGAGGATAATATCTAACTAAATGTATCTCTAACTAAATGAGCAACAGTCAAGTTAATGAAAACAGGCATACACCCATCTGTCAATGTCCCTTGTATACTTGTGTGTCATTTGTCAGCATTGGAAGAATGTGTCTAATACTGTTATGGTGGTTTTGGAACAAGGAAGTTGCAATGGTTTGTGAGCTCAACAGCTGCATCAAATACCCAGTAATTCAACTCTGTTTAATACTTTGGCAACGAGAAATGACTAGGCATCAAGCCTCCAGCAATTGTGCCTGCGCTACCAACTGCGAGAAACTTTTCCATGCTGATCAAACAGGAAGCCACAGGGTGACCATTAGGCACTTATGTAAGCTAACATGCAGACATGGGTGTATGCTATGTCTTTTGACCTAAATGCATCCTTAATGGAGATTTTATTCATTTTTTATGTCTAATATGGGGTCTATCTACAGCATCTAAGCAGATTTCACTATAAGGAAAAGGGAAAAAGAAACCTAACTTGATAGATGTTTGTTTGCAAAATGTGTGGTAAGGAAGTTAATTGCAGTGTCCAGTAGTGTACTATTGGACAGACTATCTAGACTGCATGCCTTTCTTTACTGTTGTGAAGACTGGCCTGTGGAAATGCAGTAAATATGAAGTCAAGCATCTGTTTTATAATCAGCTGACTTATTAATAGATCTGTTAGTCTATTAATGTGTCAGAATCTCAAGTTGATCTACCAGTGATGCTCTTAACGTAATATATACGGTTTAAAAATTAATAAGTGACTTTTAACACAATGTGAGGCAAATGTTTGCTTGCATCTACATTTGGCTTATTTATTTGATGCATTTATAACACTTCATATCCTGTTTAGTGTTATTTGCTGGAACCAGGATCTTCTGGTTTTTATGGCTAGTGGGGAATTCATCCTCCACCAATCCCATCATTCCTGTTCTCCAGGCTGTGTGTGGAAAAGTGCACTCCTCCAAGCTAAACACATGGTTAGTGAAAAACCTAGGATCTTCACACAGGACTGCCTGAAAGAGGGTTTCCTGAATGAGGGGAAATTTACAGAACGCAGTCCAAACTCGCTCTCTGCGTGGCAACGACTATGTAGAGAGAGAGAGAGAGACGGGAAAGAAGAGAGCATGACATACTGATAGTAGTGTATAATAAATAATTTTCCATTGCCTCTGTGTTGTGTGTGTACAACGTACTCTGTGTGTACTGTGATCTGTTAAAACTGTCAGTATTCTTACTGGTACAATGATTACTGAATTATGTAGTGTTTGAACAACTATTAATTCATAATTATTAGGACTGCAACGATTCCTCGATTCGTTTCGAGTATTCGATAAAAAAAAAAAAAAAAAAAAAAAATCCCTGATTGCAATTAGCATTTTGCCTTAACTGGCGAAATACCGGAAGTGGCACATTCCACATTTTAAACCCATTTTAAAATCATAATAAAGCATAATGCTATTAAGAATTTGCAAACGCTACGATTTAATTAAATAAATATGCGATGCAGGTCTATTATATGCCCTTTAATTATTATAGAGCGGCTCCATTCACAGTAAATGCTGCTACACAAACCGTTATTATTTACATGTGTGGAGCATCTCAAACTCCATCTCTGCACGTTGTTGTAAGTTTAGATTTATTATAACGTTCATCTGGGAACGCAACACAGGAGAATACATCATTATCTTTCTCAATCTGCTGTTCATTGCGATTTTAAAATAAAAGTGCAAACCCTTACCCAGAATATTTAAGAAATTACAGTGGCTGTAGTATTTCTATTATAAAGAAATGGCCAAATATTAAAGATTAAGTGGCCATTTTAATTAAATGTTGTTAAGTCAATGTCTTACACAGATTAGATCGCACAGTAATGTGTAAAAACAATCGTCAGATCGTTCTCTGCAGGCATTTGATATAATGCATTAGTACATTAGTTCTATTGTTTATAATTCATTTATACTTTTGAATGGTAATTTTAAAGGCTAGGTCTTTTTTTATTACTACAAAATATAATAATAATAATAAATTAATTATAACAAAGGTAAGTAAATTATCAGGAAGTTTTCATTCTGGAAGTGTACTAATCCTTTGAGTAAATACTCTGCAAATAAAAAGACACAATAATTAAATAGTTTACGAGTGTAGTGCAGTCACTGTATTCTACACATGCAGTGATCATCCTGCACGCAGCGGAACAAATGAGATCCAGTCCTGTCAGTGAAAAACATAAAGCTGCACCTCCAGCACCAGCAGTAAAGCAGGTGTTCATGTTGGAGTGATCATCACAGGAAAATATTTTCAACAAAATTTAAGCTACTTCTTTTCTTTCTTTCTTTCTTTCTTTCTTTCTTTCTTTGTTTTGGAGACATTGGATGTCGGAAACCGCTGCGCGGAGGGCAGAGCTTCCACACTAGGTGAGTTATGACTTTTATGGGAAATTATCACAATCCTTGTGCATGCACAGTGGATTTGTTGCTCTGTGGATCTTGTGCCTGCAAGGATATTACTGTAAAGCATAAGCCTCATGAACAACAGGATTGTTGAAAGCCTGCAGCTGGGCCTCTGCTGTTAACTGCTCTGCTTTTATTAGGTAGATTAAAGAGAAGACAGTGTTCCTAACATCAAATCTAATTCCCACCGTGTACAGTTTACTTTTTTTTTTTTTTAAACAAAATGACTTTGTTGCTTTTAACTCCAACAGACCACTTCGTGGACCACTTATTCACATGCTGAAACTGCCTGACCTTACCAGTGGTTTTGTACAGTTTACTTAAGATAAATGTCTATTTTTGTTCGATGCTCTCATGCCATTTTACTCTAAGGAAAATGAGGAGCAAAGTTACATCCTCACTCCAGGAATGAGATTAGGAACTCTCCTGAAAATTTTCATAAACTTTCTGGCAACAACAAACCGACTTAGGCTGGTTTAAGATGTTTTTTTTATCACCTTAGTTTCTTATGGTTATATGGTCTGAACTTTTATTTTTAAGTTCATTGAAGCTTTAAGAATATTTTTTTCTTTAAAGATGAAATATCATGAAAATCTGGCATTTTCCGTGTTTAAGTGCTATAACTGGTTCCCCGGTGCATCTACCAACCCAGAAAACATGAAAAAAACAACACAGTAACTTTGCTTTGATGAGCCCTTTTCTGCAAGCTTGTGAAAAAATGAGCCGCTCAGATTTATTACCCCTTCCATAGAAAGGAGATCTTATTATAATATTACCACCCCTTAATCTGGACTTTTCCATCCACTGTGCTGCCATTTTTGTCACAAGCGAAAGCGGTGTATTAGTTCTAACACCATGGCAAATGTTCAAGCAAAGCATGCTGTTCTGTCATTGGCTGCACAGACGAGCACAGAACAATATTGAGAGTCTCAGCCTCAGAGGAGACAAGAGAGCAGTGGATTTATTGATTTATGTGCTGTATATTACGCTGCTGCCACACAGATCTAAGTTAATACAAACATACGATTTCTTTCCCAGCTGTTTACCTTCACAGACATCGACTGTTTTTGTAACTCCTGTGTGTTTTTAACATAAACTTGTGTGTAGTTGACAGTTTAAGTGCAATAAGACATGAAAGAGAACTTGGTTTAGTTCTCACATGCTGCGTGACAGTTGCTTTCTGTGTGCATGCTTTGGATGTGTACACTCAGAAAACCCTTTATTATTTTATATGGTTTAAAATGCATAATTTCAGCCCGACAGACATGATAATCAAAACAAAAAAGTATGTGAGGTACCAGCTGTAAAGGTACACCCCTATTCTGGAAAAGGGGCAGGGAGCAGCAGCTCATTTGCATTTAAAGATACATGCACAACACCAGTGTGTTTCTGCTTCCACTCAAACATTTTCAAAATTATTTAATAAATGATCTGTGGGGTATTTTGAGCGGAAACTTCACAGACACGTTCTGGGGACACCTGAGACTTTTGAGACCTTCTGAGATATTACATCTTGTAAAAAAGGGCATTATAGGTCTCCTGTAATAAATGTAAGTGAAGAGTAGCACGTCCAAATTCATAGTATTCAAAAAACAGTAGGCAAAAGTGCCTCGATGACTACTCTGAAGTGTGCATTCGAAGAACACTTTACTATCCCATGAGGCCACAGGAGAGAAGATGTAAATGGCAGTGAAGTATCACAACCGACGCTGTATTGTCACATGGCAACCAACATGGTGGATGTATGTCTAAATTTCATTCATACTACCCATATTCATATACACTACCGTTCAAAAGTATGGGGTCAGTAAGACTTGTAATAGTCTTTAAAGTAGTCTCTTATGCTCATCAAGGCTGCATTTATTTGATTAAAAATATAGAAAAAAAACAGTAATATTGCAAAATGTTTTTACAATATAAAATAATGTTTTTTATTTTAACATACTTTAAAATAGAATTTATTCCTGTGATGAAAAGCTGAATTTTTATCAGCTGTTACTCCAGTCTTAAGTGTCACATGATCCTTCAGAAATCATTCTAATATGCGGATTTATTATTAGAATGATCAGTGTTGGATAATATCAACAGTTGTGCTGCCAAATATTTTTTGGAACCTGTAATTTTTTTTTTTCAGGATTCTTTCATGAATAACAAGTTTAAAAAGTACAGTGTTTATTCAAAATACAAATATTTTATAACAATGTAAATTATTTATTATTAAGTTTTAATAAACTTTTAATTATTAACTTAATACATCCTTGGTGAATAAAAGTATTAATTTCTTAAAAAAAAAAAAAAAAAAAAAAAAAAAGAAACAATAAAAATGTACTGACCCCAAACTTTTGAACGGTAGTGTATATATAGAACATACTTTTATAATGATAACAACATATACAACATATACCAACTACAAAGCATGCAATTTGTACACTTCTTTAATGACTGGAGAAGTCCAGGGAGAAGTCTGTCGCATCACGGTAATATAATGTCAACTTTATATATATATATATATATATATATATATATATGCTAAAGCAATTTAATTATAACAATTGAAATATACATTCATGCTGCAAAATTAAACACTGTTTAAGGTATATTTACAGAAATTTACTAGAATATTTGAAAAAACTGAGCATTATGCATTGGTGTTTTTGTAGCTAACTCTTTAATTTAATATTACTAATATTAACTAAGTAAAACTGCAATTGTATTCACTTATTAAACACGTACTTCAGAAGTTACTCCGTTGTTAGACATCATTTAATCACTGATCTCTTGACTAAAAGGACAATTTGAGTGACTAAACGGACTATTTGATGTTACGCCATCAAAGCTGTGATTAAGTCTTCTGTCAGCGATTAGCAAAAAGCGTAATTTCTGCAGACGTTTACACAGCGGCAAACTCCGTACCTCAGGGATATCCATTGCCTGTTCTGAAATAGAAACCTCAACAACCACTCCCTCCTCCCACTGTCTGTTAAACACTGCCAGAGTCAAAGCATGGAGAGTGAATGCAGCGGTCGCAGAGCTGCCGTACGCAAACTGCGTTAGCGGACCTTCTTCACTCTGCCGCTCCAGCATCCTGCAACTTCAGCCATGACTTTGCTTCACTTCTCAACCCTTCTGGGTAGGTCATGCCTTTTTTCTAATGCAACATTTTAGTTTAGTATATTTAGTTCTTGTGCATGCTTCTGTGCATTTGTGCAAGTTTAATTTATTGCATCCTTGCATCATCGTAGATTTATATATATATATATATTGCTAAATAGACTTTTTGCACATTTATGTCCACTAACAGAGTGATTTAATCGCTTTGTTAAGTCTTGCTAAGGCATTGTAGTGTAGTGTTTATCTGATGTTATGTCATCCTCAGGGGTCGCTCTTCTAGCGCGGGCTCAGACGCAGCTTTTGCGGGGTTCCTGCAGTTTTGAGGCGGACAGCTGCGGCTACACGTCTGATCCCGCTTATGCTGAATGGACCATCAACGAGGAAGGTTTGAGAAACTTTCTTATCACTTAGGGGTTCAGACACTTATTTGTATCACTGTTTTGCCGGTTATTCTTTTTCTGTTCTAAACGTGGCTGGTTGTCAGATACCGTCAGTTGTAGCCTGGACATCACTTGGTGATGCTTCCAAAATCCGCCCCACCCTCTTCCACAGTACACATGCACCCCTGCACCCCCTATACACAAGAATAGAACACTAGGTGGCGCTGTATATAGTCTACGTTTGCGTTTTATTTCATAACTAACGAACCACAAGGGCTAGAGTCAATTTTTTTTTTTCCTTCTGAATCCTTAAAGGGATAGTTCACACAGAATTTTTTGTTCTGTCATCATTTACTTACCCTCATATCATAAGATATTAAAAAAAAACCTGAGGTGTTTCTCTCCCTGCATTTAAAGTTCAGGTAACCATAATTTAGAAGATCCAAAATTCAAAAATCCATTCATCATATGAAGCAGAATTTCATGCGTGGTACTGTCCTGAGCGCGCGTTGAAGACTGACAGGAAAGAGATTGTTGAATAAAGTCGTTATTTTTGTTTTCTTTGCGCACACAACGTATTTTCTCAGCTTCATAAAATTACGGTTAAACCGCTGATATCACATGGACTGCTTTAACAATGTCCTTACTACTTTTCTGGGCCTTGAACGTGGTAGTTGCAATGCTGTCTATGCAAGGTCAGAAAGCTCTCGGTAGATCTCGGAAGATGATCAAAGGTCTTACAGGGTTGAAATAACATGAAGGTGAGTAATTAATGACAGAATTTTAATTTAAAGGGTTAGTTCACCAAAAAATGAAAATTAGCCCCAGGCATCGTAGGTGTGTGACTTCCTTCTTTCAGATGCATGCAATCAGAGCTATATTAAAAATGGTTCTGGTTCTCCCAAGCTTTATAATGGCAATAGGCAGGTGTTTCTTTTCAACAGTCCAAAACAATTTTAAATATAACTCTGATTGGATTCGTCTGAAAGAAGTCATATATATCTAGGATGCCTGGAGGGTCCGTAATCATTTTAAGTGAACTAACCCTTTAATTCTTGTTTTGAAGATTAACCAAAGTCACGTGGATCTTGAACAGCAATGACATAAGGGGTTAATAAATGATGACAGAATATTAAATTTGGTGTGCTATCTTTTTATGTCAAGTCCCAAGAATCTATCTGATTTTGCCATTTTGAATTTTCTTAAAAGCACAATTTTTTAAAACTCTACTTACTGAGTGCACCTGCAACCACCATTGCTATATATTATAATATTAAACTATTTATAATTATACCTTTAAAGACATTTCTATCATGACAACTCTTTGAAGATTTTAGCATGGTAATGGATATGACAATGTTAATGTATTTGGTCTTGGCGGAATAGATACGTCACACTGCTGAACTGCAGCTTTTGTTGGTTATTGCTGTTGTCGTAGATTATTGCTACTTCTGCTGCAAAGCAAGTACGGTGATGCGAGTATTTAAGACATACTGCTGCTGCACAAGCAGCATATATAGCAACCCGTAGCAGATCTATACAGGTGGAGCTGGGGAGGTGGAGGGTTTAGAGAAACTGCTCTAGTGAATGCTAACCAGCCATTTAAATATAAAACAGCCAGCTTAACGGCTTAGTATGCAACATGAACTAATCAGCTTGTGCCAAGTAGTTTAATGCTGTGCAGTTTCTATTAGTAACCCATCAATTTTCGATTATCAATTCAATTCTGAATGGCACACAACCTTGATATTGAGCAGGTGTGTAATAAGGCATTGAAAAAGTATTAAAATGTATCATTTTATATAAAGGGTGTATAACAACTGCTGCCCTACTTTCTTCAGTATTTAAGGCTTAATGGTTGCACATCTGCACTTCATTGAGCCTGCTCTACAGGACTACAGACTGTTGGTCTTATAACGACACAACTACTAAGGCTTATCATAGATTATTAACTGGCCTGTATGATGCACATTACCAGAGATGTTTCACAGATCATGCGCTCTGTAACTGCTGACTAGTATTTTATTCTTCTGCATTTCTACTTTAATATTGCATTCAGCACAGAGAACACTTTCCATAATCGTCTGTGCTCTGTTCTTAAAATACGGTTTGTTATCCTTGCTTAACATTGCTGGTGAACAACTGGATGGGTTCAGCTGTTGTGGGGAAAACGGAGATGCTTTTGAATGACTGTTAAGCGAACTATGATGAAGGAAGTATAATCTAGTGAACATACGTCGACAGTTGTCTGGTTGACAACTGTGTCAACCTTTTGCATGTGAAGTGAGTTTTTCCCCCACAGGTCAATAAAACAAGACTGGGCAACACATTGGTGTCTCTGTTTGGTTTCCTGGACAACACAGACTTTGTGGAAACAAAGCGGAGACAGACTTCTTAGTTTTTGGAAAATGGAAGCACTTTACTAAATGTTTAATGAATGAATTCAGACTTTTCCAAAAAAATGTATATAACTGTTTATAAATGTGCCCACTCACTGCTATGATTATAACATTGAAAATCATTCATAAAAAACATTCATTTAGAGTGTTCATTGAATTTATTTATTACACATACATGCAGCCAAATATTATGTAAGAAAGCATTTCCAGAAGGAGTTGAGATAAAGAGATGAAAAAGAACTGAGTCTGGAGATCTGATGATTTTGTTTCTTCAGACATTTTCAGACAGCTGTAGAAATCATTTTAGGCCTTGGAGATGTACAGCAGACATTCACAGAGTTCACCTCAACATTTAACCCTTCCTGTAAAGCCAGATCCAGACTTCCAGCAAGATCTCCCTCACACTCACTAAATAACAGCTGCTGCAGTGAGTTGTGAGTGTGTAGCGAGAAGTACACTTTATGCTTGACAAATTTTTGTGCTAAATTACCCCTCTGCTTATTATTTCCACTAAAAATGCTATTATTTTAATATTATCCAGTGTACACCGATCAGGCATAACATTATGACCACTGACAGGTGAAGTGAATAACACTTATTATCTCTTCATCATGGCACCAGTTAGTGATTGGGATATATTAGGGAGCAAGTGAACATTTTGTCCTCAAAGTTGATGTGTTAGAAGCAGGAAAAATGGGCAAGTGTCTCCAAAGCATCTCCAAAATTGCAGCTCTTGTGGGGTGTTCACGGTCTGCAGTGGTCAGTAGGGTGACCACCTGTCCCGCTTTGCGTTGTAACACACAGCATTTTCACCCCTTGTCCATGCATTCTTTTGCCTTTTTAAGAAAAAATTGTATTCTTTTTTTTTTTTTGAGTGAGCTGTGAGCTAGCACCAACGACGGGAATGGTCGAGCGCACACGGAAAAACACGATATTCTCCATTCATTTTAACCAATTAAAAAAAACCGAGGCAGATTTCAGACGCAACTTTCTTATTTTTAAAAGTTTGTATGATGCTGTTTCTATGGCGTTATTTTAATTACTAGAGCGCATTATTGTAATGCAGGAGGGCATCAAAGTCTCTTCTCTCGCTGGTGAATTCTCTTAACTCTCAATAAAAAAGACGTGCTTTCTCTCGCTTTCATGTACGCGCTCAGAAACATAAATCAGCGTATATGACAACGGATGTAATCAGTTTTAACATAGCATAACTGTAGAAACACGTCCCACACTGTCCCGCAAAATCACATCTATGTCCCGCAACAGAACTTTGGCCAGGTGGTCACCCTGGTGGTCAGTATCTATCAAAAGTGGTCCAAGGAAGGAACAGTGGTGATTTGGCGACAGGGTCATGGGTGGCCGAGGCTCACTGATACATGTGGGGAGTGAAGGCTGGCCTGTGTGGTCCAACTCAACAGATGAGCTACTGTAGCTCAAATTGCTCAAGAAGTTAATGCTGGTTCTGATGGAAAGGTGTCATAATACACAATGCATCGCAGTTTGTTGCGTATGGGGCTGCATAGCTGCAGACCAGTCAGGGTGTCCATGCTGACCCCTGTACACCGCCAAAAGTGCCAACAGTGGGCACTTGAGCATTAGAGCTGGACCACGGAGCAATGGAAGAAGGTGGCCTGGTCTGATGAATAACGTTTTCTTTTACATCACGTGGATGGCTGGGTGCGTGAGCGTCACTTACCTGGGGAACACATGCCACCTGCATGCACTATAGGAAGAAGGCAAGTTGGCAGAGGCAGTGTGATGCTCTGGGCAATGTTCTGCTAGGAAACCTTGGGTCCTGCAATCTATGTGGATGTTACTTTGACACGTACCACCTACCTAAGCATTGTTGCAGACCATGTACACCTTTTAACCTGGTGGCCTCTTTCAGCAAGATAATGCACCCTGCAACAAAGCAAAAATGGTTCAGGAATGGTTTAAGGAGCACAACGATGAGTTTGATGTGTTGACTTGGCCTCCAAATTCCCCAGATCTTAATCCAATTGAACATCTGTGGGATGTGCTGAACAAACAAGTCCAATCCATGGAGGCCCCACCTCGCAAATTACAGGACTTAAAGGATCTGCTGCTAACATCCTGCTGGCAGATACTACAGCACAACTTCAGGGGTCTAGTGGAGTCCAAGCCTTGACTGGTCAGGGTTGTTTTGGCGGCAAAAGGAGGACTAACACAATATTAGGAAGGTGGTCATAATGTTATGCCTGATTGGTGTATAGCCTACATAATGTGCAAACTTAAATTTTTTCTGGGAATGCTTGAATAATCCAAAAGTATACTTTTTTTTTGTATGCTAGTATACATACAGTAAGTGTGATATAAATTACATCATCAGCATAGACGGGTAAAAAAATTGGTGTAGAAACAAACCCGCCCTCCTTAGTTACTGTTGCTAAGTCCAACAAACATAACCCTTTCTCACACTACACATTATCACGCAGTGAAAAATACATCGCTGAGCAAAGAGGGAACTGACAACACACCGACAGACAAGAGAGAGCAGGTTACTTCTGGTATGAGACAAGGTCTCAACTTTAAAATATTGTCATTTTTTAAAAAAGCCAAACAATAAATACCATTTTGTGGCTCTTTAATGTGTCCTGACAGATCAGTGCATTGCCTTATTTCCTTAAAGACATCAATACACACCATTTTTCAAGTTTAAGTCCACCGAAGTAAATCTACTCTCCTGTCTGATTTATTTGTTGGAAAAAATGGCAGGTTTGGCGTTATGATTGGTCAGATTGCCTATCAATCAAGCTGTTTGCGTAGGGTCAATTGTTAGTTATTTTCACAATTATTGACAAAGAAACAGCTTCTAATACATTGAATTAAATGCAAAATTTCAAAGTAAAAAAACTGAATTTTTTTTTTTTTACAGTGTAGTGTGTGTGTACTGTGCATGCGCAGCCAGATTTTTCTAACTCTATACACTACTCCAGGCTGCTGTTTTACAGTAGAAAAAGAAATGGAGAAAACGGAACATCAACAACAAAATATGCCCATGTTGACTAATATACAGTAACTACTGGAGAGAACCAGGACAGACCAGGAAGAAGGATTTCTAGTGCACTTGTGTCAAGTGCCTGTGTTTGTGCTAGGAATTGATAGGATCTTTGAATATATATTGTTTGTTAATTGCTGCTGAAGGGGAGGGATCAACAGTGTTGGGGAGTAATGCTGCTTTCACGCCATCTCATAATTCCGAGATGAAAACACGTGACATTCTACTATCTGAATTATGTATTTCTATAGCAACACTATCAATGCCAAAGCCCTCACATGCTCCTGAACTTGTAATTACAACTTGTAAAGTAGGAATGTTCTGAGAGTTACGACTTGGACCAGTAACAGATGTACCACGTGACCACCGCCAGGCTCATTTTGGCGCTACTTAGGCGCTACCTCTGAGTCCGACAACATGGAAAGCTATGAGTAAAATGTCACGTGTTGTCATCTCAGAATTATGGTAATTATGACATGGCGTGAAGGCAGCATAAAAATAGGGTAACTTGTAATCTGCAACCTATTACATTTCCAATGTGACCTTCCCAACACTGGTTATCAGAGAAGAGATGTTGTGTGGTGGAGGGGAAGTTGCATCCATAAATCAGAACTGTCCATTTTGACTTTAACATCAACACCCTGAACATTTTAATTTTTTTGGCTTTTTTATTGGTTTTATTTAGACTGGGCTGTTGAAGCAAAAGGGGAGAGAGAAAGGGAGCGGTGGGATCAGAAAGGACCATGAATTGGAATACAAACACATGTTGCATTGTGTCAGAATGTTTTTTTACTACTCATCTATTTAACTGGAAAATAAGTTTTGCACAGCTGAGACCATAATGTTAATGAAGTAACTTTAAAAGGCTTTGAAACAATTTTTGAGTTTCCTGGAACCTTTTTACAGTGTGTTATAAGCCATGTAGGTCATTGACGTCAACTCTTCCCCTCTATAGTTATATTGTGGTTGTGAATTACGTTGCCCTATGACATGTTCAGATGCATGTTGAACTTGTAACTATGCTAATATAATGATGGCGGCTGTTGTTAACAGTGTTGGGGAGTAACTAGTTTCATCTAACGGAGTTACGTAATTTAATTACGTAATAAATGTAACTGTAATCTGTTAGAGTTACTGAGAAAGAAATGTGTAATTAAATTACAGTTACTTACAAAGGAGGCTAACATCTGAATATTTACACATACATACAGATTTAATTGATTTCTTTCCCAAATTACACTGACTGCTCTAAAATGTAAGACACCAGGGTTTCAGGAGTTTAGGATACAAAATAGTACACATGCTTTTTTTGATAGCTGTTTTATGACCTATTTAGGTTTATTAGGGGTTCAAGCACATAGTAATGAAACCCTATTGTAATTGTTAGAATGGTCACAGGTCAGCGCTCTCTATGTAAAACTGACTGCAAAAACTGCAGACCTAAGTCGTAGAGACTTCAGACTTGGAGGGATGGTGGTACTCACACCGCCTACAACGTGACCAAGACTCGCTCCAGTCGGCCTGATGGGGGCGATACAGCGATCGAAAGTACAAAATCATGCATAACTCCTAAACCGTCAGCCACAGACTCAAGTGTCTTATGTTGCTGAAATCCGCTTTCTTTTTTTTTTTTTGGCAAACTAGTTCTAGGTTGTTCGTCTGATTGGAACCAAACCAGTGCAGAAAGACTCTCTGGAGAGTGGATATCAATATTTATTTAAAAAAGTTGAACTTTAGACTCACCGTCGCAAAGGGGCAAAACGTTCAAAAGGGGCAGGGCCACTTTTAGTAAAATGTCTATAACTCCTGAACTGAACGAGATATCTCCACCAAACTAAGAACACATATATAAGAGCTCAATCTGAGGTCACTGGAAAAAAATCGTGGAGCTTGGCCACTTGGTGGCACTATAAGAATATACATAAAATGGCTATAACTCTGCAATCATTTGTCCTTTCAACATGGAAGTTGGTGTGCATGACCTTGGTCCAAAGTGCCACAAGTGTCTACGCATTTGCGTATCTCCAAAAACATGGCTGCCATTGGCAAACAAATTTTGACCACCTGTTAGACAAGGTTAACTGAGGCCGATCAAAATGAAACTCTGTGGGCCTGTTCGATTCACTGTCCCAAACGCATAAACAATTGTTTTTTCTCACGTCACGATATTTGTATCATATGGTAGAACTCCTTATTCCGGACAACTTTGCCTCTAGAACGATTAAGTCAAAAACCTACTTTTGTGAACTAGTTCTAGGTTTTTTGCTCAATCTGGAAAAAAACATTGCAGTACAATTCTCTGGACTCAGTAATTATCAAAAAAAAAAAAAATAAATAAATAAATAAAATAAAAATTAATTTACCCTTTGGGAAGCTATAACGGGGTTGTTTAGAAAAGGGACCTGTCTGAATTTACCCAAAATCCTATAAATCCTAAAGGAAAACTCAAAACTTCACAAAGCCTTAGCACATGCAATAGTTGATTCTAAGCAAGCATGCAAAGTTTAAAGGGGATCAGACCACAGCAGGTGCTATAACAGTAATAAACGTTAAAAAACCATCATATTTCTATAGCAAATTACCTGTATTTGCCAAAAATGCTTTATTTCAATCATTAATTTATGGGTTACAGACTTGCTAAACAATATGTCTTTTTCCATATTTGCTTAACTGCCTTAAAGTGCTTGAACCCTGGTAAACGCTGCTTGCAACTATATTATATATGCTTTAGTTGTTTAGATTAAATTTTTTTTTTTTTTTTTTTTTTTTTTTTTTACAGGCTTTGTTAGATGCCAGCGTTTCATAGCTATGCAAAGATTTGATTTCAAAAAGAGTATCATAGCTATTAAACTATATCTTGTTATGATTTTAAAGCAGTATTTAACCTCAAAACGATCTCAAAGTAAAAAGAGGTGCTAAAGTCTAATTTTGTGGTGGCTGTGCCTTAAAATTGAATTATTTTAAATGAGTTTTCAAGGATTTTGAAAGTCTGACTGTAATCAGTGTTAAGTACTGCTGCCTGCTTTAATTTTTTTAAATATTTAACAGTTGAAAACATGTTAAAAATTTAGAAAAGTAATCAAATGTAATCAGTTACATGACGTTAATAAATTAATTGAAATAGTTACACTATTTATTACATTTTAAATAGGGTAACTTGTAACCTGTAACCTATTACATTTCCAAAGTAACCTTCTCAACACTGGCTGTTAACACTCTGCTTTGTGGTTCTTCCACAACATGGGGACCAAAGTCAATAGACCTTACAAAAGACATGACTTTACCTACCTCAGAAGCTGATGTTATGTCCAGAGAAAATTGGCATTCGCTCATGGACTAAATATACGAGATCTCAAAAGAGAGCCAAACCAAAGTGTAGAAAATGAGTGTGTTTTTACAAGAGGTCATAAAGAAAAAAGAAAAAAGGCATCGTGTTCATCTGACACCTGGAACGAATCACTATAAGAACATCTGGAGAGATCACTGAAGCTAATGGCAGCAAACACTCTTACATCATGTCGAGATTTGATGCATATTAAACAAGAGGAAATTGAATACGCTCACAACATATATGATTACTTTACATTTGACAGCTGATATTTCTTCTTTAATAAACTGTTTAAATGTGAACCTAACCTATTTCTGTGCTTTAAACATTCGCTCAGCCTGAAGATTAAATGAACTGTTAAATGAACACTTCAGTCTTCAATTAGCCCTTGTTTGCTGTGATTATGTGCAATTTGGAGAACGTGATACAGATCACACCTGTTCTTTTTTTAAACACAGTTTAAAACGCTGAAGTAGTCGACCATTTATTTTGTCTTTTAAGAATTTTCTGTTCATTGCCGATGACCCTGTGGTACTCAGGATCATTTGAGATGAAAATGTTCACTTGTGTTTCTACGCATATGTTCTCACCAGTATTGAAACTATACATCTTCTGATTCTTCCAGGTCGCTTCATCACAGCAGAATCCTCAACTTTTGTGGAAAAAGAAAAGTATGTCCTGGTCAGTCCGGAGCTGGAGCTCAGAGATTGGAGCTGTGTGCGGTTGGTCTATCAGATCTCAGGCTCAGGCTCTCTTCAACTTCACTTACGACCCGAGGGTGAGAACTTTGACTACACGTTATGGACGGCGGAGAAACCCTCGGACAGTTGGCTCATTGCCAGCGTGGACCTCCGTAATACGTCTGGGGCTTATCAGGTATTTGCTGGACATAGCACAGTCAAAGTGGGGAAACAAGGGTGTTGTGTATGTGATACAATCTAGCTCTGAGTGAAGAAAAGAACCCTTTGTGAATACTACAGTGGATATGCCTCTCCCTTGATCAGACAAGCCCTTGCTTTGTTTTACTACGCTTATAGTAATGTGTTTCTGGGAATTACATTTGGAAAGAGAGACAGAGAGTAATAATTGGCCTTTGTAAACAAAGGAATAGAGATCGACTTTGTTTAATAACAAGTGTTACGAATTATGATCGGAAAGAAAGTAATCCATTAGGCTAGTTTTGACTTGAGGTGTATGATGGAAACCTTCTGATATTCTGTTTACTCTAAAATTAGACTGTGTGTAAAACTATAGCTGTTTTTGATTTATACAGTCATTGAAAGAGAGTGAAGATGAGTTAGACAGGGGTACGTTTCCCAAAAGCATCATTAGCCAACTATGGTCAGAGCTTCCACTGAACTCTACTGGTAATGGCAGAACTTGCGACCATAGTTGCTTCTGGGAAATGCACCCCAGATAGTTTTCTAGGCTTTAGATAATAAAATTAATGTTTTTGTCAGCTGAAGAGATGGCAGCCCAAACAGTTTAACTTCTTTTTTTCTATCATCTCCTGATGTTCAGCTATTATTTGAGGCTAAACCCAGCAGAGGAATGGGAAATAGCGTCGCTCTTTTTGAAGTACACATCATTCCTGGATACTGTATAGGTAAGTCCTCTGTTTTATTATTGGAGTACAATGCATGTATTATTTACCTTACCACAGCATTTGTTGCGTGCATCCCATTCAATAATCAGAATAAGCTTTGTGCTTTGTTGCTTTTAATAAGAAACAAAGTCAGCTTTCAAATCTGGTCAATTTCATCACTGTTCAAACAAAAAATGTTGTTTTGATATTCTTTAATGTGGTGTGACAGATCAACATAACATTTCTTCTTCACTACTAGTTACAGCACAAAATAAACATGAATGAACATCAGAAGGTATGATAAAAGAAACAGTCAAACTTAATGAAACGTATCAAGTTGGATGTAAATGCTCAATCAGTTTCAAAGAAAAAAAAAAGATGTGAATAAAAAAGCTTGCAAACAATGTTATGCAAGGTTACATTTACCTCAGGAAACCATTTTAATGTCCATAAACACTCTAATTAGCTAGAACAAAAAAATAACTCTAGAGATGAACATTTTGCTAAACAAAATGTTCTTCGAAACACAAATAAGATATTTTTGATGAAATTCAAGAGCTTTTTGATCCTGCATAGACAGCAACAAAAATGACACGTTCAAGGCCCAGAAAGGTACTACAGACATTGTTAAAACAGTCATGGTAGTGTCGTGAATGGCGGTGGAGAAGAGAAGATTATTGTTAAATAAAATTGTTGTTTTTGTTTCTTTGCTCACTAATAATATTCTTCTAGCTTCATAACATTACAGTTGAAACACTGATGTCACATGCACTATTTTATTGATGTCCTTACTACCTTTCTGGGCTTTGAACGTGGTAGTTGCATTACTGTCTATGCAGGATCAGAAAGCTCTTGGATTTCATCAAAAACATCTTGATTTGTGTTCCGAAGATAAACAAAAGTTTTTTGGGTTTGGAATAACATGAAGGTGAGTAATTAATGACATTGCATAATGCATAACCTTGCATAATGACAGAATTTTTATTTTTGGGTGAACAATCCCTTTAACTCTTTGAAAACCACAATTACAGCAATTATACTTTCCTTCCCAAAAGAACAATCAAAAGTTCTAAATAATAATAATGTTTAATGTCTGTTTTAGAGTGCAGCTTTGAGGAGCATCACTTGTGTGGCTACAGTAATCAGTGGAATCCCAATGTGAACTGGTACGTGGGTGGGAGTTTGGCCCGGGACCCTCAGTCAAACCTTCCAGATGACCACACTATGAATAATGAGCGAGGTAATACAGACTGACAGGATAGCTTCATACTGCACAATAGGTCAAGAGCTGGAATGAATCATACCAGGCTCGACAACGAGACCATAGCTTTTCTCAACCCACAATTCTCCTGGTTTGGGACTTGCTAACTCTCTCATCATGAGGAATGTGCTTTGTGAATCGGTCCTTTGTTTTATTTTTCCACTCTGAACTAGGTCACTACATGTATGTGGACTCAGTTTATGTTAAAAGGTTCCAGGAGGTGGCCAAGTTGGTGTCGCCAATGACTACCACTTCAATGGCAGGATGCCTGTCCTTTTACTATCAAAGGGACCAAGCTGTTGGGAATTTCTTCTCAGTCTTCACTAAGGACCAGCTGGGCCACTATGACGAGATATGGAGGCCTGATGTGTATGCGACAACAAATTGGAAGTTAGTGCAAGTGGATATTAAAGCACCACATCCTTTAGAGGTCAGTGAAGTTATACAAATTTTCTATATCTATCTATCTATCTAACTAACTATCTATGATATCTAATCGTAATTAGATGTTAACAGAATGGTGTACATATTAAGAAAAAAAAAAGACAGTGCATGCATGTCAAACATTTTGTTTCCATTAGAAAATAACTACAGTTGAGGTCAAAATTCTACATACACATTGCAGAATCTGCAAAATGTTAACTATTTTACCAAAATAAGAGGAATCATACAAAATGCATGTTATTCTTTATTTAGTACTGAAAGACTCATGTGCAACTATTACAGAAGGTTCAAACACTCACTGATGCTCCAGAAGGAAGAACAATGCATTAAGAGCAGAGGGTGTAAACTTTTGAACAGAATGATGTGTATATTTGTCTTATTTTGCCTAAATATCATATTTTTTTAATTTAGTACTGCCCTTTAGAAGCTACAGAAGATGTTTTCCAGACGACAAAAATAAGTTACATTTACCCTGATCTTTAAATTCCAAAAGTTTTCACCCCCCAGCTGTTAATGCATTGTGTTTCCTTCTGAAGCATCAGTGAGCATTTGAACCTTCTGTAATAGTTGCATATGAGTCCCTCAGTTGTCCTCAGTGGGAAAAGATGGATCTCAAAATTATTCAGTCATTGTTGAAAAGGGTTCAAATACATAAAAATGCTGAAAAACAAAAGAATTTGTGCGACCTGAAGGATTTTTCTGAAGAACAGCGGGCAGATTAACTGTTCAAGACAAACAAGGGATTCATATACAACTATCACTAAACAAAAAGAAAACACACCTGTGGATCATTCAGGTAATAACACCGTATTAAGAATCAAGTGTATGTAAACTTTTGAATGGGGTAATTTTTATAAAATTTATACATTTCTGTGAAGTATCTTGTTCAGGTCAGTACTACATAAAAAAAAACATGCAATTTCTATGATCCCTCTTATTTTGATAATATAATTAACATTTTGCAGATTCTGCAAGGTGTATGTAAACTTTTGACCTCAACTGTATTTTAAACAAATCTAATACCCAACATGCTGTCATCTAGTTGGGTAATACATATATAATCACATATTTAAATTGCATATATAAATCTCTTATAAGTAAAATAAAACAAAAGTATTTTAGTCTTAGACAGGACATGCACAGGAGACCTTTTGTTTACGTATTTTTGCTCTAGTGCTGCTCTTCAGGTCATTGCACATGCATGTATGCAGTACATACACATGTTGACACTATCCATATGTAAGCTTTTGTTTAGAATAGATGGTATGTCTACTAAATATATCTTACAAGTTTTAACTACCCACAATATACTAAAGCCATTTGCAAACAGACTTCCTGTCTTAAGAGCTGTAGTTCCCACATGAATACTAAAACACTAGCCTAAAAAGACTAGCACCTATTTATAAAAGGGGCCTTCTTTTATTTAATGGTTAATATATAAGACGCTGTGCAGCGTTATGTCATATCGTAGATGGCAAGTTTTAGTCAAACAAATATGAATTAATGTTCTATAAAGGGTTCTTTACACCCTCTATATAAATATATCTGGAGCTTCAGTAGATGAATTGCTAACACTTTTGCAATAATTTTCAATAATAGCATTAGCAAACATTATTTAATGTACATTCAGTTAGTTGTGAATGACACTACCATAGAGTAATATTCATATTATGACATTTGTAACTAATTGGAAAACACACTACCGTTCAAAAGTGTGGAGCTGGTAAGATTTTTCTCTGATACTCACCAAGGCTGCATTTATTTAGTCAAAAATATAGTAATATTGTGAAACGTACTTGCAATTTAAAATATAAAATAAAAGTAACTTTAAAATAACTTTTCTATTTTAGCATATATTTTTAAGTCTTTACATCACCTTTGATCAATTTAATACATCCTTGCTAAATAAAAAAATATTAATTTCTTTAAAAAAAAACAACAACAACTCACTGACAGCAAATTTTGGGGTTTTAATGTGTTTTTCATATATATACACTACCAGTCAAAAGTTTTTTAACAGTAAGATTGTTAATGTTTTTTTTTAAAAAGTCTCTTCTTCTCACCAAGCCTGCATTTATTTGATCCAAAGTACAGTAAAAAAGGTAACATTTTGAATTATTTTTACTATTTTAAATAACTGTTTTTATTTGAATATATTTTAAAATTTTAATTTATTCCTTTGTTTTCAAAGCTGATATTTTAGCATCATTACTCCAGTCACGTGATCCTTCAGAAATCATTCTA
This sequence comes from Labeo rohita, assembly GCF_022985175.1. NCBI lineage: Eukaryota > Metazoa > Chordata > Actinopteri > Cypriniformes > Cyprinidae > Labeo > Labeo rohita. Next base: position 14,946,601 of record NC_066873.1, read on the forward strand.
ATATTCTGATTTGCTGCTCAACAAAAACCTTTATTATTATTATGTTTATTATTATGAAAACAGCTAGTAGAATTTTTTCAGGTTTCTTTGATGAATAGAAAGTTTAGAAGAACAGTATTTATCTAAAATAGAAATCTTTTGTAACATTATAAATGTCTTTATCATTGCTTTTGATCAGTTTAAAGCATCCTTACACTGACTCCAAGCTTTTGAAGGGTATACCGCATAATGTTACAAAAGCTTTTTATTTCAGATAAATGCTGATCTTTGGATCTTTCTATTCGTCAAAGAATCCTGAAAAAATGTACTCAACTGTTTTAAATATTAATACTAATAAAAATGTTTCTTGAACAGCAAATCAGCATATTAGAATGCTTTTTGAAGGATCGTGTGACACTAAAGACTGGAGTAATTATGCTGAAAATTTAGCTTTTATCACAGGAATAAATTACAATTTACAATATATTAAAATAGAAAGCAGTCATTTTAAACAGTAAAACTATTTCACAATATTCATGATTTTGCTGTATTTTGGATCAAATAAATGCAGGCTTGGTGAGCAGAAGAAACTTCTTTGAAGGAGAAGTCCACTTCCAGAACAACAATTTACAAATAATGTACTCACCCTCTTGTCATCCAAGATGTTCATGTCTTTCTTTCTTCAGTCGTAAAGAAATTACGTTTTTTGAGCAAAACATTTTGGGATTTTTCTCCATATAGTGGACTGCTATGGTGCCCCGAGTTTGAACCTGCAGTTTAAATGCGGCTTCAAACGATCCCAAATGCGGTTGTAAATGCTCCCAACCAAGGAAGAAGGGTCTTATCTAGCGAAACGATTGTTTATTATCATAAAAATAATACAATTTATATACTTTTTAATCTCAAACGCTGGTGTTGTAGGATGATTTTGAAATGATTTTTGAAGTTAAGGGGGGAAATACGGTCAGTTTTTTGACATACCCTAACTGTCTTGATTCAGAATACACAGAGTTCAGGGAGAGAAAGACAACACCAGCGCTTGAGATTAAAAAATATTTAAATTGTATTTTTTAAATGAAAACAACCGATCGTTTCGCTAGATAAGACCTTCCTTGGTTGGGATCGTTTACAACGGCATTTGGGATCATTTGAAACTGCATGTTAGAAGTTCAAAATCGGGGCACCATAGTAGTCCATTATATGGAGAAAAATCCTGAAATGTTTTCCTCAAAAAACATAATTGCTTTACGACTTGTTGTTCTGGAAGTGGACTTCTCCTAAAAACATTACAAATCTTACTGTTTGAAAACTTTTGACTGGTAGTGTAAATATATAGTATACTATATTTATATAGATTATATGTTATAACTTTACTCATTTGTTGTAACCAAATCAAGTGTGGATAGTTCTATTGAAATCTGACCTAAATTTGATTAAAACTGCTCTGATTATTAACAATAAGAATGGTAGTAGCTATCTTTGGTAATTTCCAAATGTAGTTCAAAGAGTGATTTATTTCCGACAATACATAACGTAATCTCTGTTCTGGGCAGAAGAGAGTGTTTATTTTGCATCTGTAGGAATAGTATAAACACAAAGTGAAGAGCTAGTGCTGTGGCTGCCTTGTTTGAGTGTGAGCAGCCAACTCTGGGAGACAATGTAAATAATGAGAGCGGGAGTGCGTGTGGAGTCTGGAGATTCTCATTCTGAACAGATGAGTTCACCGTCTGAAGTGTTACTAATGCCTTTGAACCTTATAGTGCTTTTGTAATAATCCGTTTAAAACTTTTCCGTTTTCAGAATGAATGAATCATTTGTGCACTATTATTCCAGTCATGCCGGGCACCTCATGTGTCTAATTTAGATTGATTAGTGTGTTTGGTTTACTAGGTGGTGTTTGAGGTGGCATTCAACAGTCCTCGTGGTGGCTACGTCGCTCTGGATGACATTTCTTTCTCCCCAGAGTTTTGCCACACAGAGACAGGTCAGTGCAGTTCCGTTGCGTAATAAGCACTAACACGCCTTATGCAACTGTCCATAATCCCAAATAACACAATACAGCTGTTTACAGAGCTCGAAAACCACTAGCAAGTTTTATGGTTTAATTTCAGTAGTCACTGTAACTTTGTGAACATATGTTAAATTCTTTGTAGACATGTCTTTTAAATTGGGATTCTGGAAACACACTGTGTTCTGTACTACTGTTTCTTTTGCTTGAGTAATTTTCTACCATGCTTATTTAGCTGTGAAGAATCAAAATGCCTGTGCTGTTCAATTACTTAAGAGTACAACTGGGATAAAGCCTCCTCGGAGTAAAAAGACTTTTTGTTTTTTTTTTTTTTTGACTCATAGCATCAAATGACAACAAAAAACACTTTCTTAAACATGTGTTTATTGCTATACACTGCAAAATCCTGATCTATGACATCATTACATTACATTTTTAGGATGACTTTGATCCACTCACACTTATGTTTAGGGCTGGGTTTTGGGCACTGGACATTCATGGTAAAATACCATCCCTTGATATTCAAAACCAATGACTTACTATTCATTTTTACAAAAATGATAACAAAAAAATGTATTTTTCCAGCATTACATATTTTGTGATAAAAGAAGTCATTTTTCTAAGAGGGGACTTAAGTGTTATACCAAAAAAATGTCAGAAGTGCTGTTTAAAGGGAAATTTTCTTGTTGTTGTCCTGTTATGTAGCAACCACACTGACTATCCATTTAGTCAGCAGTTACATTTTACGGAAAGTCTGGATGTGCTTGAGAATTTCACACTGTGAGTTAATTTCATGTGACTCATGTTCCAGAGCCAGCGTTTGACCCCTCTGTGGCAAACTGTGACTTTGAGGAGGACCTGTGTCGGTATTATCAGGAGCAACCCGGAGGTTCAGTGTGGAACAGGGTCTCTGTGAAACCAAATGTGTACCGCAGTGGGGATCACACTACAGGCACTGGTGCGAAGTCAGACTGTTATTTTCATCAAGTCATCAAATTTGTGGAATCTGACTTAAAAAAAAGAAATGTGTACAAGCCTATTTATAAAAATAAAGTCTAATTTATGTACTGTAGATCTCATAAATTTACATCACATACTGTACACTACTAGTCAAAAGTTTTTTACGTTTTTTAAAGAAGTCTCTCCTGCTCACCAAGCCTGCATTTATTTGATCCAAAGTACAGCAAAAACAGTAAAATTCTGAAGTAGTTTTACTATTTAAAATAACTGTTTTCTATTTGAATATATTTTAAAATGTAATTTATTCCTGTTTTCAAAGCTGAATTTTTAGCATCATTACTCGTCACATGATCCTTCAGAAATCATTCTAATATTCTGATTTGCTGCTCAAAAAAACATTTATTATTATTATTATCAATATTTAAAACAGTGCATTTTTTTCAGGATTCTTTGATGAATTGAAAGATCTAAAGATCAGCATTTATCTGAAATAAAAAGCTTTTGTAATGTTTCTAATTTTTAAATGTTTCTTGAAAAGCAAATAAGCATATTAGAATGATTTCTGAAGGATCATGTAACACTGAAGACTGGAATAATGATGCTGAAAATGTAGCTTTGATCACAAGAATAAATTACATTTTAAAATATATTCAGAATATATTCAGAATATATTCAATTTGCTGTATTTTGGATTAAATAAATTGGCTTGGTGAGCAGAAGAAACTTCTTTAAAACCATTATAAATCTTAAAAACTTCATTAAAAACTTTTGACTGATAGTGTATATATGATATGACTTTTTTATGTGCATTTAAAGTTCCAAATTATGGAGCTGTTTCAATAAGCAAGATTCCTAATACTTCCTACTTAATATATATTTAATTTTAATTTATCAGTATTCAAAGTGAAATTATTAAATGAATAGTTCACCTAAAAATCAAGATGTACTCATCTGATTAAATTGTTTTTTCATCAGAACAGATTTGGAGAAATTTAGCATTACATCACTTGCTCACCAATGGATCTTCTGCAGTGAATGGGTGCCGTCAGATTGAGAGTTTTAACAGCTGATAAAAACATCACAATAATCCACAGTTTCACTGGAGGAAACATTAAATGATGTATTTGTTATTAATTGATGGACTGGAGTGGTGTGCATTACTTGTGGATTATTGTGATGTTTTTATCAGCTGTTTGGAGTTTCATTCTGACGGCACCCATTTACTGCAGTGATCCATTGGTGAGCAAATGATTTAATGCTAAATTTCTCTAAATTTGTTCAGATGAAGAAACAAACTCATCTACAGCTTTAATGACCTGAGGATGAGTACATTTTCAGCAACTTTTAATTTTTGGTTGAACTAATCCTTTGATATGATAAAAGAGGAAAACTAAAGGGAAAAAAAATGTTGCAAATAATATAACATTCATAAAGTGATCATCTGTTTCACTGATTTATAAATCTTTCATATCTGTTCTTTACATTCACAGGGTCTTTTCTCCTGGCCAACACTCGTTATACCTCTCGTCCAGGGTATGTGGGTCGTCTTTTTGGACCGTCCCTACCAGGGAACCATAAATACTGCCTCAGGTTCTACTATGCCGTGCATGGCTTCATGAAAATAGATAATGCTCTGGCTCTCTATGTCTATGATGAAAACCGCATAGCTCAGGAGAAACTCTGGACCGTGTCTGAAAGGTCTAAAGATGTTTGGACAGAGGTGGAAGTCACCTACCTAAAGCCCATGCCTACTAAGGTAAGTGAACGAATGGATTGTTGGTAAACGTGTGTTTATTCAAGACTGGCTTGTGTTCACGATAATGGCTCATTTTAATTATTTTCACTATTTAGTGGATTAAGACTGTTTTTATGTCATTTTTTTTATGTACACCACCCTTTATTTATTTAAAAAAAAAAAAAATAAAATAAATTAGTACTTTTATTTAGCAAGGATGCATTAAGTTCAAACATGACAGTAGAGACTTTTATATTTATACACAATTTATTATATTTTAAATGCATAAGTACATGCTGTTATTTTAACTTTTTGTTTATAAAAGAATTTTAAACTGATAATAATAAGAAATGTTGGTTGGGCATCAAATCTGCGAAGATTAGAATGATTTCTGAAAGATCATGAGACACTGAAGACTGGAGTAATGATGCTGAAAATTCAGCTTTGCCTTCTCAAAAAAAAAAAAAGCTTGAAAACTTGGTGAGGATATTGGACTTCTTTCAAAATTATTAAAAATCCTACTGACCCCAAATGTTTTAACGGTACTGTAAATTGTGTGATGGACAACATCAAGGTTTAAGTGTTCTTTAGATTATACCTGATGGAAAGACACTGTCCTGAATAATAAGCACAAATTGAGTTTTAATACTTTTTTGTTGTGGTAAAGTATTTTCTTGTCACTTCCAAATGAGAAGCTGCAACAAATCTTATATTGAACTTTTGGTCACCCGTGTGTGAATTCCTATTGTAATCTCAGAGATTCTGATAACTGAAAAGCAAGACTCTTTTGAACAGAGTGTCTGTCTGCAAGCAAACCACATAATAGACTTCAAAAACAAAACCTCATTAATAACATTTAATTTGTCGAATACTTTGTGCCTCCTCAAAATGTCAAAGCCATTTAGAACAACCACAGAAAATCAAAGAGTTCTAAATTGATTTCTGTAAATGTTAAGGACAGATGACAATTGTTTTTTGTATTGTCTCTTTTAAAATAATAGTTCTTTTCAAGTTTTAATGTTTAATAGACTTTTTTGTTTTGTTTATTAAGAGCTGTATTATAAGAGTTTAGGATTACTAGACTATGATCTCCTTATTTTAACTATTTGTCATTATAGACTTTCTTATCTTTGGCTCCCTTTAAGGTAGCATTTGTCAGCATCTGCAGAAACTTCTGGGATTGTGGGCTTGTGTCTCTCGATGACATCTCAGTGACCCTTGGAGACTGTCGGGTTACTGCAGGTACTTCTACCCTTTTGACAATGAGAAAAAGCGCTATTCGGACAGCAATTGTGTTTCATGGGGATGCAAGTTAATTTCGGCTTTTACAGGGTGATTTTATCGCCATTTTTGCTTCCATTGCCCACAAGACAGTTCCTGGCTGAATCACTGACTATTTTTTAACAAACACCAAGGTCATGTGGTACTGTCCACATCTCTAAATTTAAAAGTAGGAATTATTCCAGAAGGCATTTTGAAAATCTTTTTTGACTACTGCCAAGTGCCATATGGTGGCACTGTGTGCTATTGTGTGTATTTTTAGTACAATAGAGGCTTGTATCACAGAAATCTTTGAAATTCTTCACATCAAGTTTCATCACTGCTTCACCACAATGAGACAGTCTTATTGCATAAACTACTGAAATTGCAGCAACATATATAACATTTATTAATATTGTATTTTATATACATTTATATCAGTGGTGTGAGGTGGTGAGGAAGCAAAGTTGTTGTTGTTGTTTTTTGTCCCAGTCACATTTTCTTGGTTAAATAAACATTACTTACACTATCAAAAAAAGTAAAAAAAAAAAAAAAAAAAAAAAAGTAAAAAAAAAAAAAAAATTCTATTTTAGATTTTTAGATAAACACTGTAATCATTATATATTATATTATCATATATAATCATTATATATATATAATAATATATATAATAATTATATATCATAATATTCTATTTAGTAAAGCCAAGTATGAATTTCATCAGGTTAGGGTTTTTAAGCATTTTACATTTATTAAAACAATAACTTGCGGACTCCTGCTGTAACTTTACCTGCTGGTGCTGCTGTTGGACAATATTATTTTAGAAAAACTAGTGATTTATACACTTTTTAATGTTATATTTTGTAATGGCATTGTTTTATTTTTGTACTACAATTTTTTTTTTCTCATCCAATATTTTGAGTAGACACATTACACTCCCCACCATGTTTTTTTTTTTTTTGTGGGAAGCAAATTCCTGGATTCGTAGTATGACAGAACTTTATGATGTGAATATATCAAAATGTATTATCTAATTAAAACTATTTTAAAAAAAAATGTTTTTGCTAATTGATATAAACCTTAAATAAAATATAATATAAAATACAGTGCCTTGCGAAAGTATTCATACCCCTTAATTTTTTTCACGTTTTATTTTGCAGCTTTATGTTAAACTGCTTTTAAAACTTTTTCCCCCACATCAATCTACATTCTATACATCATAATGACAAAGCTAAAAACAGATTTGTGACAACTTTGCAAATTCATTCAAATTAAAACGCTGAAATGAGCACATTGCATAAGTATTCATACCCTTAACGCAGTACTTAGTTGAAGCACCTTTACAGACTCAAGTCTTTTTGTTTATGATGTGACAAGCTTTGCACATTTGCATTTGGCAATTATCTGCCATTCTTCTCCTCACCTCTTCACCTCTCAAGTTCTGTCAGCTTGGATGGGGGCTGGTGGAAATTTTCAGATTTCTCCAGGAATATTTGATTGCATTCAAGCCAAGGCTGTGCCTCAGCTACTCAAGGACATTCACAGAGTTGTCTGTTAGTCACTCTTGCTGTGTGCTTAGGGTCATAGTCCTGTTGGAAGGTGAATCTTCTGCCCAGTATGAGGTTCTGAATGCTCTGGACTGGGTTTTCATTAAGGCTATCTCAATCTATATTTTGCTGTGTTGAGCTTTCCTTTTACCCTGCTGCTGAAAAACAGCCCCACAGCATGAGGCTGCTACCACCACACTTTACTGTTGAGATGGTACTGCGCAGGTGATGAGCAGTGCCTGGTTTCCTCTAAACATGATGCTTGGAAATGAGGTTAATCAGACCATCTTGTTTTTTCACAATCTGAGAGTTTTGTAGGTGCTTTGTTGCAAATTCCAAGTGTGTTTTCATGTGTCTTCACTGAGGAGAGCATTGAGTTTGGCCACACCACCATAAAGACTGGATTGGTGGAGTGTTGCAGTGATGTTTGTCCTTCTGTAATTTCTCCCATCTGCATATATGATCATGGAGCTCAACTAGAGTGACCACCAGCTTCTTGGTCACCAGTCTAACCAAAGCCCTTCTCCATCAGTTGCTCAGCTCTATGAAGAGTCTTGGTTGTTCCGAACTTCGTTCAAGATGAATAATGGAGGTTACATGCTTCTGTGAACCTTCAATGCAGCAGATTGTTTTCTGAACTCTTCCCCAGATCTGTGCCATGACACTGATATGCATTTTCAGCTGTTAGACCTTTTATTGAGAGGTGTGTGCCTTTCCAAATCATACTCATTCAAATGAATTTGCCACAGTTTAACTCCACTCCAAGTGTAGGAACATCTACATGCGATTTGAGTGCTCCTAAACTAAATTTCATGTGTCCCAGAAAAGGGTGTGAATACTTATGCAACATGATCATTTAAATTTTAGACTGATGTGGAAAAAAGCAATTTAACATAAGGCTGCAAAAGTGAAAAAATGAATGAATACTTTTGACTCAGTAATAAATTAATTTGAAAGAAATACAGCAAGTTTTAAATATTTCCTTAAAAAAAAAAGATACTTACAAAATCTTAAATGGAAAACTGGAGAAGCTATAAAAACTACTATGTATTATTCAAATTTTTTCCATTCAAACAAGCATAAATGGAAAATGCTTTTTTCATGAGGAAAATGTTTCGCTTGGATAGGTATTTGTTCTTCCTTAATAATATAAATGTGACTCACATGGGTTTGTCTAAAACTGTCCCCATATTTAGAATCGTCCGAACGATAACATGCCGTTTGAGCCAGTTGTGATGCTTTTATGGAAGTAAAACCCATGAGTTGTAAAAGGTTTAAGCAGTTGATTGTTCTATTAAAGGATAAACTGTATTACAGCTTGCTTGGCAGAAGCGTCTTGTCAGTTGTGAGCACGTCTTAAACAATGTGGCTTAGGAAATGGGCAAGGTTGCCTAAGGTTCTTAAATATTCTGTTTATAGACATATATTCCCATGGCAATGGAGAACATCTGCCCTCAGAAACATAGACATTAAATGGGCAGTGCCGGCTGCGGTGGACAGAAATAGACAAGCCTTTAACCATTTAACTCACATAAAGTGCATTTTTATATGGTGGAACTTCCGATTCCAAAATAGGTCATCCTTCTGTGCTCTGTTTAGGACCCTTGAATCCACCTCCTGGACACTGTAACTTTGAAACTGGGGACTGCGGCTATACCCAGAAAAAGAAAGCTAAGAAAGGACACTGGTTACGAATCAGAGGACAGACACCCACGTCTTACACAGGACCCAAGGGGGACCACACCTTAGGGGTAGGTGAGTCAAATTTATGCTTCAGCCTGAAATGCTTTATTAACATCGCTGGTGTCATGAGATACTAAGTGCACACTAAGTCTTTCCCGTTCTCACTTCAAGGCTACTACATGTACATTGAGGCGTCTCACATGTTACCCAAACAGTCGGCCCAGCTCATGTCCACTGAGCTGAGGGGTTCAGCCGGACCTCAGTGTCTGATCTTCTTCTACCACATGTATGGCTCAGGCACAGGAACTCTGAACGTCCTGCTGCATAAGGGGGACAGGGAAAGATTGCTTTGGACAAGACAAGGAGAACAAAGCGTCTCCTGGATGAAGGCCACTGTGGATTACGAGTGTTACACAAGGCACTGGGTTAGAGACACGCTCTTACTCTTTTCGTTTACTGAGAAATGTCTTTGAAAAAAACTTTATAATGTCGATATCAAATCAGCAAATGGTACTTGAGGTGCCAGGAAACTGACAGAGTGCCGCTTTGAACAGTACTGCGTTAAATGTATAATATCACTGACAGGTTTAATGTCTCCCTAATTGTTTGCAGATTATATTCGAAGCTATGAGAGGATCCTCAATAAGGAGTGACATTGCAATCGATGATATTGTGTTTAAAAAGGGACCGTGCAAAGGTGAGTGAACAGTTTTGAAATGACAGTGCAGTGTTTTTATTTGATGTATTGCAGTAGGCTTTGAGGTCAGGTGACTGCACTGCAGTAACAGCAGGTGGGGGGGAGTAGGTGGTTTCTTTACTGCAGTTCTCCTCGAGGTATCACATACTGTTACTTTAGTTATCTCTCCCCACTTTTTCTCTTTCTCTAGATCCTGGAGACAGCATCCAGTACTCTGGATTTTCTGAAAATCTGAATGAAATTGAGTACTAAGCGAGGCCCAGGATTGCTGATGTGTGTTTGTTTTATATTTGTGTGTCACTGGGGAAGACGAGACTGGGAGAGAAAAGAACGTTACTCAGACTCAACAGTGTTCTGCAGATTCTGCCCATGCATGACTACATGGAAAGGCACACGCTTTATTGTTATTTTTTTATAGGTGGTATGATGTGTGTAGTTCTCGATATAGCCTGGTATTTTTGGATTGTTGGGACAGCTTGGGGACTGTCTTATTTTTGTGTATTTTGTTTAGAGAATATCAGAAAATACTTTTAATTTTTGTAATGTGTTGACATTGCTTAGCAGCATGCTGCTAGGTAGCAATAATTTTCATTTGTATGTGCTGAGGTGAACGTTTTCTTGTTTGTTTTTACACTGATCAGTGTCCAGGGTAAAAACAGGTTTGTACTATTGATAAAATTCAGGTCATGGGTTGTATACATTCTCACTCACAGTGTTTCATGTATTAAACTTTTTAAAATAAAAACGTCTTTGTCAGTTCTTGTAGATTATCTTTGGAATCTGTAAGATTACACTCAAATATTAACCTCTTGCAACCGCTCCTCAAGGCTTTTAGAAAAACGAAGCTGTTGGTACTTTTACAATGAGAAATCGATATCAAATGAGCTTTCTACCTTATAATTTACTGCCATCTAGTGGAATAAGTCTGTTATGAAACATAAAAAAAAACCTGGTTGAAACTTTTTTCGAAATTATGTGAGAATACCTAAATTACTACTATTTTTTTTTATTTCCCTGATCTATACACATTTTTCCCCAGTTTGCTTTTCACACATTTTGATGCTTTCATCAATTAAAAGAGTTAAGACTACTACGCCATCTGTTACAATACTACATTACCCATGATGCACACAAACCTGTCGAACTTGTTTCTGTGTTCATTAACGTTCAAGCAAAGCATTTTGACGCGGATGTGCAGACGCAATGTCAATATCAAAGTAAGTTTATTTATTAAAACATTTTGTGCTTTTTCTTAAAAGTTTAATTGACGAGCTGTACACACACAGGAACTAAGTGAAAGTGAAATAGTCACGTTAGTTTTGTATTGTAGTGCTCCTTCTGAATCATATTAACCGGACACAAACTATAAGTAACTGGTGAAAATGTACTGCTTAATACATAGAAATGTGAGGTGTCATAACATAAGACAAAAATTAATCATCTTTGTTCTGCTTTTAAGCAAACTAGTTATCAAGCAGCAGTGCTACTTTAGTCTGACAAGTGATGCGTCACAGAGGACTGGTTAGTGTTGTTGTTTCTCTGAGATTGGTGATGAGGTTGAAAATGTTAAACTGCTAAACTAATACTGGTAAAACTAGTAGCTTCCACAGTCACACAACCTTAAAATTGTAATCACTTTTGGAATTATAGCAATGCTTTTATTCTGTCGCAAATGTCAATAGAGTGTGCGTGTGACAGAACATCACAACACTGTACTGGAAACTCTATGTTCGATACACGCCTAGAGGACTGTTCAGCTGCTGAAGAGTAACACCAATAGCTTGAATCAGCTTTTGTGTTTCACAGATGTTAGACTTTGTGGGCAAATTATCATTCTCACAAACTTTATTATTCTTACCACTGACTTCCATTGTATGGACTAAAAAGAACAAGACATTTCTGTTTTTTTTTTTCTTTTTTTTTTTCACAGAAAGAAAGGCATACAGGTTTAAAATAACTTAAAGGGATAGTTCACCCTAAAAAAAAAAATTCTGTCATTAATTGCTCACCCTCATGTCGCTCCAAACTGGTAAGACCATCTTCGGAGCACAAATTAAGAAATTGTAAAGGAGTCCATTTCCAAAGGAGGAGTCCATTTCCAAAACAAAGATTCACATATCATGTACTCACCCCCTTGTCATTCAAGATTTTCATGTCTTATCTTATTTTCTTCAGCTGTAAAGAAATTATGTTTTTTGAGGAAAACATTTCTGCATTTTTCTCCATATAATGGACTGGTATGGTGCCCCGATTTTGAACTTCCAAAAAGCAGTTTAAATGCGGCTTCAAATTATCCCAAATGCGGTTGTAAACGATCCCAGCCGAGGAAGAAGGGTCATTATTTTCATTAGAAAAAAATACAATTTAAATACTTTTTAATCTCAATCGCTCGTCTTGCCTTTTCTATCCATGAACTCTGTGTGTTCTGACTCTACAGTTAGGATATGTTGAAAAACTGATCATATTTTCTCCCTCAACTTCAAAAATCATTTCAAAATCATCCTACATCGCTGCAGAAGTTCTGACCCAGTCTTTGCAACGTGAACATGCAAAGAAGATCAAACACCCTTAACAAAAAAGTTAAACAGCAATATAGGACGATTTCGAAGTTGAGGAAAAACATGAGACGGGAGTTTTTCAACATACCCTAACTGTCACAAACTGGAACAAAAACATTCCAAGCAGAGTAAGACAAGCGTTTGGCATTAAAAATTAAAAAAATATAAATGTATTTTTTTAAATGAATAGAACTGATCGTTTCGCTAGATAAGACCCTTCTTCCTCGGCTGGGATCGTTTACAACCACATTTGGGATTGTTTGAAGCCGCATTTAAACTGCATCTTGGAAGTTCAACATCGGGGCACCATACCAGTCCATTATATGGAGAAAAATCATGAAATGTTTCCCTCAAAAACCATAATTTCTTTACGGCTGAAGAAAGAAAGACATGAACATCTTGGATGACAAGGGGGTGAGTAAATTATTTGTAAACTGTTGTTCTGGAAGTGGATTTCCCCTTTAAAATAGTCTATGTGACAGTAGTGATTCAACCGTAATTTCAAGAAGCTACGAGAATACATCATGTACGCAAAAAAACAAAAAACAAAACAAAAATAACTTTATTCAATGATTTCTTCTCTCTCCTTGAGACACATGTGACGCATGTGTTGCACTGTTTTTACATGCAGAACAAAGCATGCATATGTGTCATGGTGTTCTCCGTAATTGTGGAGGACTACCCCTTTATTTTTGTTATCTTTGTGCACAAAAAGTGTTCTTCTAGCTTCATAAAATTATGGTTGAACCACTGATGTTACATGGACTATTTTCTTTAAATGTCTTTAAAGACTATGTTCTTTAAATGTCCTTACAACGTTTCTGGACCTTGAATGAGGAAGGACCCTTGCTGTCTATGGAGGGTCAGAAAGCTCCCAGATTTAATAAAAAATGTCTTTAATTTGTGTTCTGAAGATGAACGATGGTCTTTACGGGTTTGGAATGACATGAGAGTTAGTAATTAATGCCAGAATTGTCATTTTTGGGTGAACTGACCCTTCAAGAATAAATATTGGGTGTTGTTTTTTATCTTGGGAATCTTATTGTATAACTTCCAAACATTGCATTTTTGCATGGAAGAAGTATTGCATATTTTTACATACTGTTTTACAGACCTTTTCAATTGTCTCAATATGTCTAGGCATGGCAAAATTTTCAAGTCGTCCTGGCCAGCTGCTACTTCGACCATGTGCAGTCCATGTGCAGTTCACCTAAAACAGTCTGCTTTCTGCTCGTAAGAAACATTTTATCAAAGGCTGTGAGCATCAAAGTGTTTTGAAAATGTACCAGATCGTATCAGCAACTGTTGGAGATTTTGGCGTTGGTGCCATGAGCCGTTACTCACCACCTAAGAGGAAGAGAGTTGGTAGACCAAGCCGCCCGGTGACAATAGCGGGTGTACTTGGAGTCATACTGGTTCTTGCTGCGATCATAGCATGGTGCTACTACTCCGCTTCTCTCCATAAGGCCAACCTTCTGACAACTGAACGATTAGATCTTAACAAAGACGGTTTTGTCATCCGAAATCAAGCTGGGGTTGTCATTTTCAAAATGGCATTCAGGTATTTTGTTCAAATACCCTATTTATAGTATATAACTATATTTTACAGTGGAAGTCAAAAGTTTACATACTGTACACCTTGCAGAATCTGCAAAATGTTAATTATTTTATCAGAGTAAGAAGGATCATACAAAATGCATGTTATTTTTTTAAGTACTGGCCTGAAGAAGATATTTTACATAAAAAGATATGTATAGTCCAAAAAAAAAAAAAAAAAAAAAAAAAGTTTATAGTAATTTATAAAAATGACCCCATTCAAAAATTTACATACACTTGATTCTTAATACTGTGTTGTTACCTGAATGATCCACAGCTGTTTTTTGTTTGTTTAATGGTTGTTCATGAGTCTCTTGTTTGTCCAAAACAGTTAAACTCCCTGCTGTGCCTCAGAAAAATTCTTCAGGTCCCCCAAATTCTTTGGTTTTTCAGCATTTTTGTGTTTTTGGTCTCTTTTTAACAATGACTGTATGATTTTGAGATCCATCTTTTCACACTGTGGACAACTGAGGGACATATGGTACAGAAGGTTCAAACGCTCACTGATGCTTCAGAAGGAAACATCATGCATTAAAAGCCGTGGGGTGAAAACTTTTTGAATTTGAAGATTAGGGTAAATTTAACTTATTTTTTCTTCTGGGAAACATATTAGTATCTTCTGTAGCTTCTGAAGGGCAGTACTAAATTAAAAAATATGATATTTAGACAAAATAAGAAAAATGTACACAACTTTATTCTGTTCAAAAGTTTACACCCCCAGCTCTTAATGCATTGTTTTTTTTCCTTCTGGAGCATCAGTAAGTGTTCAGACCTTCTGTAATGGTTGCATATGAGTCCCTGAGTTGTCCTCAGTGTGAAAAAATGGATCTCAAAATCATACAGTCATTGTTGGAAAGGGTTCAAATACACAAAAATACTGAAAAACCAAAGAATTTGTGGGACCTGAAGGATTTTTTGAAGAACAGCAGGTAGGTTTAACTGTTCAGGACAAACAAGGGACTCATGAACAACTATCACTAAACAAAAAAAAGCACAGTTGTGGATTATTCAGGTAACAACACAGTATTAAGAATCAGGTGTATGTAAGCTTTTAAACGGGGTCATTTTTATAAATTCAGCTATTATTTTCTCTTGTGGACTATATGTAAATGTCTTTTATGTGAAATATCTTATTCAGGTCAGTACTAAATAAAAAACAACAACATGCATTTTCTACGATGCCTCTTATTTTTAGTATTTTGGTAAAATATTGAAATAATGAACATTTTGTAGATTCTGCAAGGTGTATGTAAACTTTTGGATTCAGCTGTACATAATTATGATTGTACACATTGTTTGTAATTGTGCATTTTAGGTCTGGAACCCTTGATCTGGACTCATGTTCAAAAGAGGGACCGATTCTCAGATGTGACAAATCCATGGCTGGAAATATACACTTCTTCATAGAAACGGTAAAGCCTAAAGACACAGTCGAGTGTTATCGTGTGCGCTGGGACGAGCTGGAGGAGCATCGGTTGGTGGAGCATGTCATGTCCTGCAGTGGAGCACACTGGTATGGTGGTGCGGAGACTCGGTTGCAGCATTGGCCAATAGTATTACAAGGACATCAAGCCCCCAAACCTTTCATTACAGGCGACATCCATTCGAATCATGAGGCATTTGGTGGCATCTTAGAGCGCTACTGGCTTTCTTCCAACGCTACTGCCATAAAAATTAACGATTCTGTTCCTTTTCACCTCGGCTGGGATGAAACGAACAAAACTCTGTTTTTCCAAGCTCGATACGGTGACAGCCCTTACAAGCCAGAGCCTGATAATCCCCATCATGTGACATTAAGCTATCGTGTATGTGTCGGGCATGATGTCACCTCTATACACAAGTACATGGTACGTCGATATTTCAACAAGCCCAATAAGGTTCCCTCAGAAGCTGTTTTCAGACAACCAATCTGGTCTACAAAAGCTCTAGAAGAAGTCAACCAAGAAAAAATTCTGAAATATGCATCTGATATCCAAAAAAATGGCTTCAACTGCAGTCACCTGGAGCTGTACGACAGACATACTAGTGGCTATGGGGAATTTGACTTGGATCCCATCAAGTTCCCCAACACCTCAGCCATGTTTCAAAAACTAAAAGAGGATGGATTCCAGGTAACCTCGTGGACGCATCCGTTTGTCAACTATAATTCTGTCAATTTTGGTGTTGGAGTAGAACGAGGGCTGTTTGTACGAGTGCCCGGCAGCCAGCTTCCTGCATTGGTTCGTTGGTGGAACGGTATCGCTGGCATTTTGGATTTCACAAATCCAGAAGCTCGGGACTGGTATGCCTTAAATCTCCGCACCCTCAAGAACAAGTATGGAGTGGTATCTTTCAAGTTCGATGCAGGAGAAACAAGCTACTTACCTCAGCAGTTCAGTACCTTTGTTCCTCTGCAGGATCCCAGTACGTTTACTCGCCGCTACACTGAGATGGCGATTCCTTTCAATGACCGTGCAGAGCTGCGGTCAGGCTATCAATCTCAAAACATCTCCTGCTTTTTCAGAATTATTGACCGTGACTCACTATGGGGATACACCCTTGGCCTCAAATCTATAATCCCAACTGTACTTACTATAAGCATTCTTGGCTACCAGTTTATTCTGCCAGACATAATAGGTGGAAATACAAACTCAAACCTCACTGGGCTTCCAGATCGTGAGCTTTACATCCGCTGGCTAGAGCTCTCAGCTTTCATGCCAGCCATGCAGTTCTCACTTCCACCATGGCACTTTGATGATAAGGTCGTAAATATCGCCAAGAAGTTCACCGCTCTCCACGAGTCTCTTGTAGCCCCTCGGGTTCTGGAGCTTGCGGGGGAAGTGCTGTACACTGGGGATCCCATCATTCGCCCTCTTTGGTGGATCGCAACAGATGATGAGGCAGCTTACAAAGTTGACTCTCAGTTCCTCATAGGAAATGACCTTCTGGTGGCACCTGTGCTTGAACCGGGCAAGCAAGAAAGAGATATATACCTTCCTGCGGGCAGGTGGAGAAGTTACAAAGGAGAGTATTTTGACAAAGGCCCTGTGTACCTTACTGATTATCCAGTGGACTTGGATGAAGTTGCTTACTTTGTGTGGTCAGGATAGTAGGTGTGGGATAAGCCCAAACAAAACCCCAAGTCTGCTGAATACTAATCTGGCCATACCTTATTTGTACAATCATGTGACTTTCAAACGAAATGAACAGTTTATATACTAATAACATCAACAAGGTTTATGTTGTAGTTTATCCATATGTTGATATTGCGTAAGTCTTAAGAAATAAGCTCCTCTGAAAATAGGCCACCCACCTATGACAAATTTTTAATAAAGACCTCTTGAATTGTGAAAAAGGGCCATATGTTGGAACGTGCAAAACAAAAAAAGTTTTTAGGGGTATAAAGTTACAGGAGTGGTTTTGTAAAATACCAGCACATTTTCAATTTAAAGCAAAGCCCAGTGAAAACATGATGAACGTATTTTGTACATTATTTATTTATTACATGTTTTTGTGAAGTTTGTAAATGTAGTTTACTTATCTTGTTGATTGTTTCCATAGTGTCAGAATCATATAGAAATAAGCAACCACCTTACTTGAATATACAATGAAGGATGCAACTAATTTAAAGGGAATCTTTCTACAGTTTTATAGCATTTTTTTATAGCATTTCACTGAAATCAACTTTTGTGTCAGTCAAGATTTCTTGCTCCATAATGAACTTTTTACGTTGACATTTTGCACCCCCAGCGCAACTCATAAAATAAAATACAAATAATAATAAAACTTTAGACTTATTTATGTTAATATACAGACACATTTGTCAACCTGTTAATTTTTTGGAAATAAATTATAAGCCCTGGAGAAGCTGTGTTTGTTTTTATATTATTTTTGTAATACAGATGAAATTGTAATGTAGGATTCTGTTTTGTTTAATTGCCTTTGTATACACTAAAGATCATTATGTTGGATGTTCTATTGAAAACACTTTCTGTTTGTTTGTGTGTTTCTCTTAAGCACTTTAAATGTACTACCCAAAATGCTAGACCTCTTTTCCTCACATGGGGAATTAGCTCAAATGGTAGAGCGCTCGCTTAGCATGCGAGAGGTAGCGGGATCGATGCCCGCATTCTCCAAGCGTTTCTATTTATACAGCATATCCTAATTATATATTTTGGGCCATTACAGTACAAATGTAATCCCTACGCAATGTTTCGAGTCTTGTTGGTGCTAAAAAGTTGTTCAGTTTGGGTCCTGCTCACATGTGGTGCAAAAAGACCACTGTAGGTCCCACAAAGATTTGAATTCTGATCACTGGATTGGAGTCCAGAGTGCTAACCATTACACTATGGAACCTCTTAGGGGCTGAGGTTTGTCCATTAGGCTGTGGACAATCCATTTGGGACTCATCCATTTGTCAACTATAATTCTGTCAATTTTGGTGTTGGAGTAGAACAAGGACAATTGTGAAAAAAAGGCCATATTTTGTAATGTGCAAAACAAAAATTGTCTTTACTGGAATAAAGTTACAGGAGTGGTTTTGTAAAATATCAGCACATTTTCAGTTTAAAGCAAAACTCAAGATAATGCATTATGATTTTATGTTATTTATGACATTTACTTGTCTTGTCAGTGTCAAAATCCTTATTGAAATGTACAGCAACCACTTTCCTTGAATGTACAATGAAAGATGCAACTAATTTAAAGGCAATATTTCTTTCTATTCACTGAAATCCATTTATAATGTGTCAGTTAAGATTTCTTGCTGAAATCTAAGAGAACTTAAAAAAGTTTAGACCTATTTTTGTAGTACAAATGCAGTTACAATGTAGGTTTCTAGTTCGTTTCTGTCATCATAAGTAATTGCCCTTTGATACACTTCAAGATGTTCAATTCCTTAAAACCTAAAATTATATTGGATGCTCTTTGGTGCTCTCGTGAATGTGCGTTGGCTGACCTGGCAGAGAAAAAACTGCTGAATAAAAAAGTTATTTTAGTTTTATTTGCGCTCAAAAAGTATTCTTGTAGATTCATGAAACTGCGATTGAACCACTAATGCCTCATTAAGAATTTTATCGATGTCCTTACTACCTTTCTGCACTTGAACATGGTAGTTGCGTTGCTGTCTATGCAAAGCTCTCGGATTTCATCAAAAATATCTAACTTTGTATTCCAAAGATGGACGAAGATCTTATGGGTTTGAAACAACATCAGGGTGAGTAATTAATGACAGAATTTTCATTTTTGGCGAGTGAGCCCTTTAATGACTTTGAATGTGCTGTCCACAATGATGGACCTCTCATCCCCACATGGGGAATTAGCTCAAATGGTAGAGCGCTCGCTTAGCATGCGAGAGGTAGCGGGATCGATGCCCGCATTCTCCAAACGTTTCTATTTATACAGCATGTCCTAATTATATATTCTGGGCCTTCACAGTGCAAATGGAATCCCTACACAACCTTTCAAAGCTAGTTGAATGAAAAAGTTGTTCCATTTGGGTCCTGCTTACATGTGTTGAACAAAACACCAATCTAGGTCCCACCGAGATTTGAACTCGGATCGCTGGATTCAGAGTCCAGAGTAGTGTTGTCAAAAGACCCGGTACTTCGGTACCAAGTCGGTACTAAAAAAAATTAAATGTTACGGTACCAGGTTTTCTTAAGTACCGGTGGTACCGAGCACCCGGTCAACCCGGTTCTTGCAGCGCTATCCGAAAAGTGCGCACTGCGCAGTTGCGTCTTCTTCATAAAAGCACAAGACATGGCGACCGGTGGTGCTGCTGATGCGGCTGCTCGGAATCCGCTTGTTGTAAAGAAAGGAGGAAGGAGCCACGTGTGGAAATATTTTGTATTTGCAACTGATGACAAGGGCAACATCATAGATCATCAGAAACCCATTTGTAAACGGTGTCATCGAAGTTCTCTCTCAAAAGGAGGAAATGCATCAAACTTAATAAAACACCTCAAAGACCGACACCCAGATTTAATGAAAGTTCAAGCAGGTAAGTTTTAATTTAATTTTATATTTAGAGCTTTCGTTATAAAAATTATACCTTAAATAAACATCGCCATTTGCTTAGTTAATCGTTATCATAAGCGCGGCTAATGCTAACGAGTATAAACTTCTTTATTAAGTGTTTAATGCTTCTATAGCGTTTATTCAAAAACAAACAAACAAACAACAAAAAAAAAAACAGGACATGATAGTGTACTATTTTTACACACCTGCGACTTTTAAATGACCTGTGTAGCTAAAATATGTGTTAGAGAACAAATGTTAAAATCGGTCAATCAGAAAAGCAGTTCTAGGCTATAAAATATAGTTCGCGCAGTTTGATTAAATAAAAGTACAGTCAAATGCAGTCCTGTATAGTTTGGTAAAAGATACCATTCATTAACATGACTTAATATATTATCTAACCTCAAGTTACAGTGAGTGAACATTAATTAATGTGTGTGAATGTTATTTTATACAAACATTTGATCGTTCATGTTTGTTCATTGTGCGTTAAATAATGTCAGCAGATACAACTTATTAATACATTTTGAAATTAAGAAGAAATTGCTATGTAACACTTGTTTATTAAGTCATGTTAAATGGAATCTTTTTGTAAAGTGTTTTTAATACTACAGTTTCCGTCTGTGTAACATTGATATCATACACTCAATATAAGTAATCTTATCTAAATTTATTTTAAAAAGCTGAGGTTTGTTATTTACTGAAAAGTTGTATATAAAGTTCTGTTTAGCTGGTGTCAATCTAATGTTGCATTTAGTCAGACTCAGCCCATTGTTTTACTTAAGTATATTATATTTTCCTTTTACAGCTGCAGGCTGAAGAAGACCACAAACCACAAATTCACATGTATGGATCAAGTGCTAGTTTATACAGTGAAAAATGGGGATTCCAGCAAAAGCTTCATCACCTCAGCCCAAAATACCAGCTTCCAAGTCAAAACTTTGTTTTATTTTTGTTTGTTATAAATAAAAATAGTGTGTTGTTCAGTTCATGTTTTTGTGTTTTGATTTGGTACCGAAATTGGTACCGAGAACCGTGGATTTTCACTGGTATTGGTACCGAATACTGAAATTTTGGTACCGTGACAACACTAGTCCAGAGTGCTAACCATTACACCATGGAACCACCTATGGTGGTGATTTGCCCAGTAGGGTGTGGAATGAAAGCCACTAGCCGTGGAACATAAAGGTGGAGAGAGGGTTTTGAGTTTCACCCTACTTTCCCCTTAAAACTCTACAGGTTGTATACCATGTCAATAGTATCGCGTGATGTAGCTCCTTTGAATTGAATCAACACAAATCTAAAGAAGCTTCCATTGGTTTTCTTGACGCAAGCAAGGATAATTCAATTTAAAGTCCAGAGTTCTAAGTATAACTACATAGGACCTTAACATATATTTAGAAGAGGATAACATAGTGGCATGTTGTATATGTGCTGGGCATGACGTCACCTCTATACACAAGTCAATTACATGGTTATTTCAACAAGCCCAATAAGGTTCCCTCAGAAGCTGTTTTTTTTAGATGACCAATCTGGTCTACAAAATTTCTAGAAGTCAACTGAGAAAGAATTCTAAAATATGTATCTTACATCCACAAAAAAAAAAAAAAAAAAAAGATTCAACTGCAGTCACCTGGAGCTTCATGACAGATATACTACTGGCTATGGGGAATTTGAGTTTGATCCCTTCAAGTTCCATCAAGTTCCCCAACGCCTCAGCCATGTTTCAAAAATTAAGGGAAGATGGATTCCAGGTAACCTTGTGGACTCATCAATTTGTCAGCTATAATTCTGTCAATTTTGTGTTGGAGTAGAACGAGAACAATTCAAGAGGTTCAGAGACTTCTTGAACTGTTAAAAAAAGGCCATATGTTGCAATGTGCAAAGCAAATATTGTTTTTGCTGGAATAAAGTTACAGCTGTGGTTTTGTGATATATCAGTATATTTTAAGTTTAAAACAAAACTTACGATAAAGTATGATGAACTTATTTTATACGTTATTTATTTATGACATGCTTTTGTAAAGTTTCTGCATGTAATTTATGTGTCTTGTTGTCAGTTTCCCATAGTGTCAAAATCCTTTTAGAAATTTGAATGTACAATGAAGGATGCAACTAACTTTCATTTCATTTTCATTTTATTATTTATTTCATTCTTTTAAAAGAAAAAGAAATGAAAAGGAGCAGAAAGAAGATAAACTTATAATATCTGCCCCTTATCAACATAAAACAAATTACAATTCCAATGAGGAGCTCTTATACTTATCAAATTTACAGCAAATATACAATGTCATAATTCAAATATCTCATTTTCCAACTAATTAGAAGCATGATATTTCTCTATCAATAATGCTTTTACACACTTCTTGAAAACAAAAAACGATATTGACATTTTGATTTCATTGTTTAAATTATTCCACAAACTGACACCTTGCACCGAGACACATCTCTCCTTTAATTTTGTTCTAAACTCAGCTTTCTGAAAGACTTCAGTTCCTCTTAAATTGTAGCTACTAACTCTCTTGATGAATCTATTTTGCAAATTTTCAGGTAATGTTTTTTGGTGAGCTTTATACATTATTTTTAGTAAACTATATTCTAATAAATCATCGAATTTTAAGGTTTTTAATTGTATAAATATTGGATTTGTGTGGACCCTATATCCACTTCCATTTACAACACGAATAGCACGTTTTTGTAATTTAAAAACTGGTTCTATATAAGTCTTATTAGCACTTCCCCACACTTCAATGCAATAGGTCAGATGTGGAACAATCAATGAATTATATAACAAAAACAGAGCACATTTATTAACAGATTCTTTTATCTTATGCAGCACGGCTATGATTTGGGATACCTTAAATTTAACATAGTCAATATGGAATTTCCACGTTAACTGTTCATCAATCAAAACACCCAGAAATTTAAATTCATGGGTCCTATCTATCTGTACTCCTTGTACTGACAATGCTGCATCAAAATCCTTATTTGTACAACTAAAGATCATAAATTTTGTCTTACTAATGTTTAAAGATAATCTATTAGCGTTAAACCATCTCATAATTTTCCCAAACTCATACTCAACAACTTGCAATACATCATTTATATTTTTGCCAGCATAAAATAAAGTAGTATCGTCCGCAAACAAAATACATTTTAGTAAATTTGAAACATTTACAATATCATTCACATAAAGAAGAAAAAGTACTGGACCTAATACCGATCCCTGGGGTACACCACAAGTAATTTGACAATTTTTTGATTTTGTATTATTGATTTCAACAAACTGCTCTCTTTCTTTTAAATAACTTTTAACCCACTGATGAGCTATGCCTCTTATACCATATTTATATAATTTACTCAATAATATTTCATGGTCTATGGTATCGAACGCTTTTTGCAAATCCACGAAGACACTTACAACGATCTGTTTCTTTTCCATAGCATTCGTTATTTCTTCTACCAATTCCACTATTGCTGTAGCAGTTGAATGATTTGAACGAAATCCATATTGTTTATTATTTAACGTATTATTTTTATCCATAAATTTAATTAATCTAAACACAAATAATTTTTCTAATATTTTAGATAACTGTGGTAACAGGGAAATGGGTCTATAATTCGAAATATCATTTTTATTTCCTTTTTTGAAAAGTGGAACCACTTTAGCTATTTTCATGCGTTCTGGAAATTTCCCTATTTGGAATGACAAATTACAAATATAAGTAAAAGGTTCTACAATTACATCTATAATTTGCTTTATCAAAGACATGTTCATATCTGTGTAATCATTTGACTTTTTGTTGGCAAATTCATTCACAATGTTCAGAATTTCACTCACTTGTACGCTCTCTAGGAAAATACTATTTACACTATGTGGAATAATACTACAATCAATATTTTCATCTGGGATGTTTTGTACTAAATTAGAGCCAATATTTACAAAATAATTGTTGAATTCATTTACAATTTCTTCGGTCACATATATGTCTGAATTATTTTTAGTTATAAAATCAGGAGTAATAATTTTGGCCTTGCCTTTATGCAAGACTGTGTCTATCACGCCCCACATATTTTTGATACTGCCTTTATTTTTATCTATCAAATTGGTGTAGTAATCCTTTTTTTGTTTTCTTATAATCGATACCAGTTTATTTTTATACTTTTTATATCTACATTCTGCATCTTCTGTTCTTTTTTTAAGAAACATTCTATACAGATAATTTTTTTTCTTACAAGCATTTTTCAACCCATTTGTCATCCATGGTTTGTCAAAAGATATTTTCGCAGTTTGAGCACGAATTTTTATTTGTTTACAATTTTTATCATATAAATTGATAAGTGTAGTCATGAAAGCATTGTAGGCATTATTTAAGTCATTCGTATATGCTTGATCCCAGTTTTGTCTCTTAAGATCTTCTCTAAAATCCTCAATAGCTTTACTAGACTTATCCCTTATGATAACAAAAGAGTTATCTTGCATAGTATTGATACAGAAATTATCATAAATTGTAAATACAGGGAGATGGTCACTGACATCTATCATGAAAATACCATTAATAATATCACCATGTAAATTTGTATATATGTTATCAATAATCGTGGCACTATGAGTTGTAATTCTGGTTGGTTTGGTTATCATTGGGCATAAACCTGCAATTCCCATATAGTTCTTAAAATCATTAATTGCTACTGTGTTACCTAAATCTATATTGAAATCACCACATACAATTACTGATTTATTCTTTATGTCATCAAGCATTTCTATGATTTTTTCTATAAACAAATCAGTAATAGGCCCAGGTGGTCTATAAACACAAGTAATTAACACATTTTTTCCTTTATCATTTATAATTTCTATCGTTAATGCTTCCATCAAATCTAACTCAGCTATAGTTTTTTGCTCAACAACTTTACATTTCAGTTTAGCATCAACATAGAGAGCGACACCACCTCCACCTTTCCCCATCCTATTAACATAGAACATGTTGTAACCTTTAATCTGTACACTATCAACTTGCTTTTCCTTCAACCAGGTTTCTGTTACAGCAATCACTTTAAATGTCCATTTTAAATCACTTAAAAAGTCATTAATCTTTGATAATTTACATTTCAAACTTTGACTATTAAAGTGTATGATGGAAAATGCATCATCAGAAAACCTGTGTGTAATCCCGTTAAACTCTTGTGTTGTATAGTAGTGACATTCCCCAGGGGCTAGTATATTTTCAGCACAGACAGTTTCCATGTCAAATATTTTATCACTGTTTATATCAATATTTGAAACCATTGTCGAAAGTGTAAGTGCTTGGAACAAATAGACCTTCTAATAAAATCGTGCAGGCCCAGTCCACCAAAACCAAATAAATCCATTATTCTAATCACAAATTTCCATATTGACAAAATTATATTCATTCCCACAGTGTTTAACATCGGCATATCTTGAGGTGTATCAAAACCGCATCGAAAATGCACAACAGAATTTTGCCACATTATTTAAATTGATCGAGATCTTTTGAGTCTCTTAACATCATGACTTTAGCTTGTTCCGAATTTGACCCATTTAGCTGAATAAATACCTTACAATTCCTTGTCCATGTCGCCTTAATTTTTCCAATTTTCCGCAGAATGCGGGCTCCCCTTGCAATGTTCGCCATTTTCTGCGTTAGATGCTCATTCAGATACACCGCTGTTCCTCTCAACTTTTTTCCTTGGCTCAATAATTCATTTTTATGTTTCCGAGTAACGAAGCGCATGACAATAACAGGCCTCATCTTGTCTTTGCGTGGTAGAGTATGGCACGCCGAGATGGTTTCTGGATCCACATGTATGTCCTTCTCTGACAAAAATCGAAGAACCTGCCTTTCCAGTGTTTGCAAATCTGCTTTCTCCGCATCCTCGCTGACACTGCTACCACTTGCAACGGCTTTCGCATACGTCCGAGGTGTAATAGTCAAGCCTGTAATTAATACATCCTCCACTCGCATATGTTGTTCAATGTTATCCAGCCTTCTCTCAAGTTCGTTGATTATTTTGTTTTTAGCACTTATCATGTCTTTCAGTTGTTTCACCTCTTCTATAACTTGCGTTAGTTTTGTCAACTGTTCGGTAACTTTGACGAGTTCTCCGGACATATGACTGAGTGACTTGCGGATTTCCTCCATATCGCTGTCCATTTTAGGCTCAGTTTTCTTTGGCGGTGCCATTTCCAAAATGTCCGAAACTTCTTTAAATTTCTTACTTCCAAGTTAACCAAGTTATTTCTTACTTCCAAGTTAACAAGAAATAACTATTATAAGCTGTTGCAAACTCTTAAGTTTGCAGAGCACTCACAGCACTCACAGAGCTCTCGCATAATCATAATAACTTAAAATGAATATTTCTTTCTATTCACTGAAATCCACTTATAATGTGTGTCAGTTAAGATTTCTTGCTGAAATCTAAGATTTTCATAATTAACCTTTTCTACCCTCAGCTCAACTCATAAAATACAAAATATAGTATATTACTGTAAAAGTTTTTACTATTTAAGCTAATATACAGACACGTGCCAACTTTTGAACATAAAAATAACTCTTAATTTATTGAAAATAAATTTTAAACTCTGGAATTTTAAACTGTGTTTGTTTTTATATTATTTTTGTAGTACAGATGCAATTCTAATGTACGTTTCTATTTTGTTTCTGTCATCATAAGTAATTACTGTTTGATACACTTGTATCAAATGTTTAATTTCTTAAAATGTAGCATTATATTGGATGTTCTATGGTGCTCTTGTGAACATGCATTGGCTGACCTGGCAGAGAAAAAAAATGTTGAATAAGCTGTTACTTACGTTTTCTTTGCGCACAAAAAGTATCCTTGTAGCTTCATAAAATTGCAATTGAACCACTGATGTTGCTTGGACTATTTTATCAATGTCCTTACTACTTTTCTGGGGGTCAGAAGGCTCTCGGATTTCATCAAAAATATCTTAGTTTGTGTTCCAAAGCTGAACGAAGGTCTTATGGGTTTGGAACAACATCAGGGTGAGTAATTAATGACAGAATTTTAATTTTTGGGCGAGTGATCCTTTAATGACTTTGAATGTGAGGACCACAATGATGGACCTCTTTTTTTCCCCCCACATGGGGAATTAGCTCAAATGGTAGAGCGCTCGCTTAGCATGCGAGAGGTAGCGGGATCGATGCCCGCATTCTCCAAGCATTTCTGTTTATACAGCATATCCTAATTAGATATTCTGGGCCATTACAGTACAAATGTAATCCCTACGCAACCTTTCGAGGCTTGTTGGTGCTAAAAAGTTGTTCAGTTTGGGTCCTGTTCACATGTGGTGAAAAAAACCCCAATGTAGGTCCCACCGAGATTTGAACTCGGATCGCTGGATTCAGAGTCCAGAGTGCTAACCATTACACCATGGAACCACCTGTGAGCTACAGTTTCCCCATGAGGCTGTGGAACAAAACCACTCCCCCAGACCGTAAAGGGGGGAGGGGTTTGTGTTCTTCCCCTTAGAACTCTACAGGATGTATACCATGAAAGTAGTATCCCATGGTACAGCTTCTTCAAATTGAATCAATACAAATCTAAAGAAGCTTCCATCAGTTTTGACGCAAGCAAGGATAATTCAATTTAAAGTCCAGAGTGTTAACCATAACTACATAGAAATGTAACATATATTTAGAAGAGGACAGTGCAGTGGCAGTAGAAACAGACAAGAGCAGTGTGTCTAGAACAGCTTTGTGAACGAATGCCTCTATCAATTCCTATCTGGCAAAACCTGGGATTTAACCAGGGATTGTTAGATATTTAGGGTAACTTACTCACAAATTAAACTTTTATAGGGTAGGCATACAGAAAATCCTGGGTTGGTTTTAACACCAACGTATCGTGTAACAGATTAAGATACAAACTAAACAATGGGCTCGTCCGGGATTTGAACCCGGGACCTCTCGCACCCAAAGCGAGAATCATACCCCTAGACCAACGAGCCACTGTGAACACCACATGGCTGCTTTAGTTACAAACCTCACTTCTTAGAGGCAAATCTTTGGCTTGTGAATTATGAAGTGCTACTCTCAGCACAGCCTTGCTATTTATATTCTTAATGTTTTCAAGCCAACATTCAGTTACCTGAATTTCTTGTTGAGCCAGCTGCTCTGCTAAAGTGGGCCATCCCTTATTTATCAAAAATGATTCTGCATTTTAACTAAAACACATGATTTATTAACGCACGTGATCAGACAAACATATTTAACAACATATTTAACAAACCCAAGACATATATAATCTACAGGTTATAAGTAAAATAAATCCTGTGTAAATCCACATCTCAATTCATGTGTGAAATTCCAAACTGAAAAAACATGTAGTGTTAACATTAAATTTGATGACATCTAAAAATCTGAATATTGATAAATAATTAACTCTATAATACATTAAAGATGTGACTATAACATAAGCAACAATAATTAGGCTAAAAAATAAGATGGACATTTAAAATGGTAACCATAAGTAAAATTGTTTTTCTGTCTAAAGCTCTCTAAAACAAACTATTTGTGTTCATATTTTAAACCTTTATGTTCTACATCTAAATTTTTCTCCTCTCATCCTTTCTTCACTCCACATATTGAACTACATGCCTTGACTTCCTTTTTATTCTCTTTCCTTTCTTCCATCTCTGACTTGAATTCCTGACCGCAGTCTCATTTCTGTTTTCTAAAATGTAAATTCTAATTATAAATGTCAACTACAGTAGTCAACATTTGAAGTGGATCAAAAAAGTCCTAAGACAAGAATGGGTGTATTGTTTTGGTTTTAGGACGACTTTGATGAAGGTTTTGATCCACTTCAAATGTTGGCTACTATATAAAATAACCAGTGAATGTCAGTTTATTTAATGAATTTAAGTGTAATCTGAAGGTTAAAGGTCGGCCAACTTTACCTGAATCTCACCGGCCACTTTATCTAACACACTGCAATATTTACACATCTTACAAGAAAACACACATTTTTAAATACATTCTTTGCATTTTATACCCTGTTGATGGTAGTACTGAATAAAACAGGAACAGCCACAATAAAGTTTGTTTACATTTAGTGAGCAACCTTATAAGTTACAAATAAAAATGTTATGTCAAAGGGTACTCTTCATCCTGTCGCAGTCCTCCACCAGTGTCATATTGCATCAACCAAACTATTTTAGCATTTAGAGAAGTAGTGTTCCTTTAAGTAAAAACCACTGTTATGCTCTTAAAGTGTAAACCCTTTGAGCACAGTTCAATCACGCTTAAACAGCCCACTTTACCTGAATTCACGCCTATGTATGTTATGTATATATGTATAGTGTTTGTATTCCACATGTCAACAGCTTAGATCATTTTTTACGTGTGCTTTTACATCCACGTGTCTTGCTAGAGGACAGAACTGTGAATACTTCAAATATACTAATTCTTCCTTTAGACCTCCAATATTAACTTTTTCATATTAAAGTTATGCTAACTTTACTATTTCATTCCTAAAGCATGTACTGTTTTATTTAATGTGAAAAACTTAAAACTTCTTAGTTTTTTTGGGAGCGCACCTTGATCACACTGAATCTGCTATTCAACATGACAACCCCTTCTCCACATGGGGAATTAGCTCAAATGGTAGAGCGCTCGCTTAGCATGCGAGAGGTAGCGGGATCGATGCCCGCATTCTCCAAGCATTTCTATTTATATTCCACATCCTAATTTTAGAGACTGGGGCTAGGCCTGATTTTACTTTTAACTGGTCAGAAACTTCCCTAATCAATAATTATACTGACACTTTCAGCTGAAAAGGATCAGTGCGCATTCACCGAGACTCTCAGGCAGCTGACAAAGACCAGAGCACATGTCAACTACGGCCCCAAAAAGGGATGCAATTTAACTGAGCAACCAGCAGATGGCACTTCTGCCACATATCAGCACACCAAATCTAACATTACCATGTAACTGCCCATCCTCAATACATTTTTATTAATTGTACTGCAACTTAAAGCTAAAACAATATATGTTTCTTTTATTGTGGCCATATTGAGTTTTGTTTTAGTTTTGAAGATTTACATAAGAATAGGTCAATACAGAGGAGAAAGTGGTAATACCCATTGTGTATGATGCACCATGGATTTTAAGAATTTAAAATTTTAAGAATGTTCCTCCAAATAAGAATGTATCCTCCAATTTTCTTTTTGTAGTTTTTTCTTGTGTAAATTAAAAATAGAGTCAGCCTTGCTATGCTTGATCGCTGTGTAAAAGCACAACTTGCCAAAATATGATAGACGGGTTGTTGTAAATGGTGTGTAAACATGTCTTTCCATCTTTTTTCAATCCCTTTTGCCTCCACAACTCATAATTTTACATCAAATACAAATATTCCACATATTCAAGGCAATCATTTGCTTCTAAAACACCACAATTCATACACATTACAAAGACAGCTTCTCTTATCCCATGCTGATAAAACATCTAGGATTGTATGGCTCCTGCTCTGTGCTTTTCAAAAGCTCCCCTCTTGCTGGAGAACAAAGAGAAAGCTGACCAATCTCATCTAGCTTCACAAAGCGGAAACAAAAGGACACAAAACAAGAGATTTGACCAACCCCAACAAGGCAGCAAATATTTCAGCTTCCTGGTGCCAAGTGTACGGTTCACTGTCCGGTCACATGAATCTGTCAGTTTAGCACGTCTAAAGCAGCAATCAGCACCTCGCTCCTGTGTGGATGCCACAGCTCGAGGCCCCAAACATTGCCTGGCTCATTATTCCCCGAGAAAGGTCACGGCCCTGCCCGTCAGACCGGAACTTGCCCACTAATTAAGCATGCTGTTTTGGCACTGGACGTGTCATGTCTGTAGGACGCTTTATTGGGATTAAGGCTGCTCATGTTCACTTTTCATAAACGGGCAGCTGAGCAGATTTACACCAGGGCCTCCTTTCTTAAAACGAGTGGACTCTTAAGCCCCTGCAATATTCTACAATGCATACGCCAAGTAGAGACTGGACTGGATGATGCCGGTTGCTTTTAACGCTGTCATGCTAAAAAGACACAGTCTAGCCTTGTAGCACAGATCTGTTGACGACGCTCCGCCACACAGGGAGAAACATGAGGGAAGAGATGTTTCTCTTGTTTGAGGCACACAGTGTCTAGTGTGATGTGCCCCTCGAATCCCCTAGCATCTGGAAATGCATCCTGTTATTGATTCCATCTCCTCTCTCTCTCTGCAGCTGCGCACAAGAGAGACGTGCTAATTATGTAGGCCCACAAGCTTGGCCTAGTTAGTACAGTGCAGGTTACAGAGCTACTGCGACTGAATAATACATTGCGAGACTGTTATACAGACAATTATAAGGGTTTCGCTTGCCACAAAATGTCATATTCATACGTAAACTAGCCTGATATATTACAAATAATGTTTTAGATGATTAAATGGGTTCTGATATCATTTACTCACCCTCATGTTGTTCCAAATTTGTATGACTTTCTTTTATCTGTGGATGATATTTTGAAGAAAACTGTTTTTGTCTATACAATGAATGTCAGGGGGTGCAAAACAACATTTTGAATGATATGAGAGTGACTAATTTATTGACATAATTGTTATTTCTAGATAAACTATACTTTGTGCTAATTTAGTATTTCCGTGTTATTTAGGCTATATAATATTATTGTTTTTATTATTTTTTTTCATAATTTTGTTGATGTGTGTGTGTTTTTTTTTTTTTTTTTAAATTTTTATTAGTTTTGTTATTTTTAATTATATTAACATTTAGGGTTAACTTATTTTTATATACATTTTAATCTTAATTTTATCGAGGGTTTGCACTCACAGTTTGGTCAGTTTCCTGGATGCATGGCCATAATTGGAGATACTCAAATGTAAACAAAAGCATCCATTGCATGATTAATGTACTACTGAATATGTTGTTAAGCTAATTTATGCAGTCTAAACCATGAAAACACGTGTGGAAGCTGCTAAATCATATAGAGAATCAGAATCAGAATGAGCTTTTATTGCCAAGTATGCTTGCGCATACTAGGAATTTGTTTTAGTGTCATTAGCTTCCAATACACAGAGACAGCAACAACATACAAACAATAAACATACGATGAGAAAAAAAATACACATATGTA
Source organism: Labeo rohita (assembly GCF_022985175.1). Classification (NCBI taxonomy): domain Eukaryota; kingdom Metazoa; phylum Chordata; class Actinopteri; order Cypriniformes; family Cyprinidae; genus Labeo; species Labeo rohita. The sequence goes on from NC_066873.1 coordinate 14,978,775, forward strand.
AATATAAATAGACAAAACTTAGAAAAATAAGGTGAGAATAAAATGCACATATGTAAATATAAATAGACAAAAGATAGAAGGACTTAGCAAGCAGAAAAGGGCACAATATTTTGACCATCTAAAGTTAATAAATGGTAAAGATATGTACAAGCAGTATTAATTAAGATATTAGCCTAATATTTCACCTACCTGACTGGAAACGAGAAGAACAAACACGAATGTTGTCAAGATTCTTGCCCTGGAAATCCTGTTTCAATTTGGCCAAAATGGCTTCTTTCCTCAGGCAGTCTTTTGCACTCTTCTCCTTGATTTGTTATAACTTTTGGCAGTCTATAGTACTCCAAATGTATTTCCCGGTCCGATCGATTAGTACAGCCCAAAACATGACAATGATTGACCATTTTCAGCAGCAAAACTTGCGAGTTTAATGGGTTCAGTGGCATGGTTTACGTTCCGTGCCACCATTATGGCCGATTGATGACGCATCTTGAAAACACTTTAGACGGAGCACCACATAACATGCAGGAAAAAGACAGTAAATCGTCTGCACGATTTAGATACTTATTCGTTCCTTTCTTTACTCGTTTTAAATAAATCGTGAGCACGAAATAAAAATTCGTACCCTCGTTTTAAGTAAATCATGCCTCAACATAACAATTCGTCCCCTGCTTTTAAGTAAATTGTGCGGACGAAATACTGCTGCTCTACTTCCTGTCTGAATTCTCATAAACCTATGCTGCTGTTCATCCTAAACTTTAGGGCTTCCGTTAATCCGTTAGCCGACGAGAAGACCTTGGTCGATCAAAATTTTATTAACCGCTTAGTCGAAGGAAAAAATCTACAGGAAGTGGTCCGTGACGTGCAGATCGTTAATGGCTGGTCTATGACATAGGGGCAGGACATCCAGACGCTCGCCTATCATTCATCGACCTCAAATATGGCTTGTTCCCATCTAAAATATGTAAGTAGTAACAACTTCACGTGGTCGCTCAGTCTAACGTTAACCGAAAAATGCGCTATTGCAGTGTCTGTGCGGAGTGTGGAAACTGAATAGTAGCGCGCTCCCTGCAGGACAGATGGAGGCGCCGGTGCGGTCACTTGCTCTTAAAGGAGAAGTCCACATCCAAAACAAAGATTCACATATAATGTACCCACCCCCTTGCCATCCAAGATGTTCATATCTTTCTTTCTAGAGTCGTAAAGAAAAAGTTTTTTGAGGAAAACATTTTTCTCCATATAATGGACTGATATGGTGCCCCCATTTTGAACTTTCAAAATGCAGTTTAAATGAGGCTTCAAACGATCCCAAATGCGGTTGTAAACAATCCCAGCTGAGGAAGAAGGGTCTTATCTAGCAAAACGATCGGTTATTTTCATTTAAAAATACTTTTGAATCTCAAATGCTTGTCTTGCTTTTCTCTCCATGAACTCTGTGTATTCTGACTCAAGACAGTTAGGGTATGTTGAAAAACTCCAATCGTATTTTCTCCCTCAACTTCAAAAATCATTTCAAATTCATCCTACATTGCTGCAGATGTTCCGACCCACTCTTTGCAACGTGAACATGCAAAGAAGATCAAACACCCTTAACAAAAAAGGTAAAACAGTGATATAGGGCGATTTCGAAGTTGAGGGAGAACATGAGATGGGAGTTTTTCGACATACCCTAACTGTCACAAACCGGAACAAAAACAATCCAAGCAGAGTAAAACAAGAGGAGCGTTTGGTATTAAAAGTATATAAATTGTATAAATAACCGATCGTTATGTTAGATCAGACCCTTCTTTCTCGGCTGGGATCGTTTACAACTGCATTTGGGATCGTTTGAAGCCGCATTTAAACTGCATTTTGGAAGTTCAAAATGGGGGCACCATACCAGTCCATTATATGGAGAAAAATGCTGAAATGTTTTCCTCAAAAAACAATTTCTTTACGACTGAAAAAAGAAGGACATGAACATCTTGGATGACAAGGGGGTGAGTAAATTATTTGTAAATTCCTGAAAGTGGAGTTCTCCTTTAAAGTACTCAATTTTTGGTTCATACAGATAAGAGTAGTACATCTTTAATATCAGTATCAGTAATAAAAAATATATATCAGAATATATACTGATAGTATATATATGCATATATATGATATATATATACACTACCGTTCAAAAGTTTGGGGTCAGTAAGACTTGTAATAGTCTTTAAAGTAGTCTCTTATGCTCATCAAGGCTGCATTTATTTGATTAAAAATATAGAAAAAAAAAAAAACAGTAATATTGCAAAATGTTTTTATAATATAAAATAATGTTTTTTATTTTAACATACTTTAAAATAGAATTTATTCCTGTGATGAAAAGCTGAATTTTTATCAGCTGTTACTCCAGTCTTAAGTGTCACATGATCCTTCAGAAATCATTCTAATATGCGGATTTATTATTAGAATGATCAATGTTGGATAATATCAACAGTTGTGCTGCCAAATATTTTTTGGAACCTGTGATTTTTTTTTTCAGGATTCTTTCATGAATAACAAGTTTAAAAACAGTGTTTATTCAAAATATAAATATTTTATAACAATGTAAATTATTTATTATTAACTTTTAATAAACTTTTAATTATTAACTTAATACATCCTTGGTGAATAAAAGTATTAATTTCTTAAAAAAAAAAAAAAAAAAAGAAACAAACAATAAAAATGTACTGACCCCAAACTTTTGAACGGTAGTGTATATCGGTATAAATGATATATATACCGATATATAATATCAGTAATAAAGAGTAATACATCTTTCGAATCTGTAAAGACTTTATGTTTGTGTGCACTCACAAAAACAACAAAACATTGCTTTTTTGTAAAAAAAAAATGAAAGCAAACAGGATGCTTGCCTTACAGATATAAAATATATATATCTATAGAGTGTGAAATAGCTGCTTTCAAACGAACCAATTCAAATGGAAAAATAAATATTCTCAAATAATGTAATCTGTATATGAAACATGCATACGGACGTATACAGACAGATGAGTGTCGCAGAATTCATCTCTTAGCCCATAAAAAAGAAAGCACTAATTTATCAATTAATTATTAAAATGTTAATGCAGCCTCCTTACTTTTTTCCCTGACACATTCATAATCATTACTTACCATTGTGCTGTGTCAAGCTTTATGAACTTATATCAATGTTTTTAGTGTTTTTCACAGTCTTAAGCCTTCTGAGTGTTAGAGCACTAAAGCCAGCAGCCCATAAAGCCCACACTCAGTGTCAACTGCTGACAGTGGTCTGTTGAGCTGTGCATTCTTCTTCAGTGTTGTGGCCTCCTATGAGGCTTCTGAACCTTTCTTCAACAAGAGATACAAAGAGGTGGCTGTTGTGAATATATGTTTAATATGTAGATTCCTAATTTCCTGCAAAGGAATTTGAAGTGATATAAAAGCATCTTGAACCACAGGCTTCACAGTTTCCCTGTGATGTTTGGACTATGAGAGCATGTAACTGGTTGATATGCTCCAAATTGTTACTAAAATAAAGATTAAAAAGCTTCAGTGTAAACATGTTGAAGGCAGTGTTTAGACTGGTTCATGCTGTAGTGTTTCAGGTTGTGCCTAGATGGCACTCTTCCCCTAGATTGTCTAGTAATTGTCCTTTTGTTTTCAAGCCACCTTCTGAATTGGGTCAATTCAAAACTGTTCAAAGGTCAGTTTGAAATTGTTTGTAGAAAACCTAAACAGGTAGGCCTTGTCTCTTGTCAATTTCTGGTCTAATCTTCTTCCCCAAAAACGAATCTCAGCTAGCTTTTGTCAGGAATCCCATAATGTAATTTGTTTTCAATTTTTTGAAAATTGTAGGGACCATCCCTAGAGATGTTACCCAATGATATCTATTTCTAGCAAGGTTAAGGCTAGAGGCTGTCTTACTCTTGCCCTTGTGTTCTCATGGTTTTATATTCCCATTCCTCTCATTATGTAAACAGTGATCATGTTGCACCAACTTCCCTATGTATCTACACCGATAAAATGTGATGCGTTTTTTCCACTATTGGAAAAGGTTCTAGCTTAAACTGTTAAAGTTTTTTAAAAACTATATTATGCATTTGCTTTCACATATTAGGCACATCTGGCCCTTTCTCAGTACTCCTTCAGTATTTTATTTCAGCCCCCCTCATACAGCGCACACAGTTAACAGAAGTTGGCAGCGATCTTTATGCCAGTCTTTATGGGTCCTTCACCACTCTTAGCATGGAGTCAGGTGTGGTTCAAGAAAAACCAGGAAACCAGTTGTTGACTAAGGCAGCTGTGTCTGCAGTTGTGGCCCCTACCAGACTCCCACCATGACTTAGCATGGATTAGCTGGAACGGTCTTTCCCACAGCTCACACGCCGTGCACAGCCCAGGCCAGATGTGCCTGTGAAAATCATTCATCACACTTTGCTCTCTCGTTTTCAGCCATTTCATCTTTTTGTTTGGAGGGCGTTCGACGTGAAGAACAAAAGGGCTGGTCACTTTCTGCTTCGTTCTCATTTATTTATTTGTTTTCGTCTCTTGGCAGCCATGTTGAAAAAAAGTTGAGATGATTAGGTCTGCTAGGCTGTCAGTCTATCGGAAAATGGGAACGAGGTTTGGAATTGGGGTTGGGGGATGGATGACTGAAAGGAAGAGTGAGGAAGGCAGAGGGCTGAGGTCATCACAGGATGTTCGGCACATAAATTATCATTAATCTCTATCTCTAGCTGACTCCACCCCTAATGTCTCTCTTTTTCCATCTCTTGTCTTGGTGTTTGTCTGTTTCCATATGAAGAGTGGGAATGCAGCATGGTTTATGAAACAAATTTAATAGAGTGCTGGTGCTCTGGGCTTTTTATTCTACATTTATCAGATGCATTTCGAGCCCCAAATTAAATAATGAACTGCGACAGGTTGCTAATATTAAAACAAATATAAGATTGTCTGTTATGCTGGCGCTGAGGAGGTTCCCCCTCCCTTATAGTTAAGTTCAAATGAATTCAAAATGTATGCAAAAAAAAAAAAAAAAGTTATCATAAAGTTATCAAGTTATTGGCACTGAAGTAATCTTTGAAAGTCTTAGAAAAGGAAAGTTGTTTGAGGAAGAGCATGAGTAGATAACCCATAAATCAAAATGTGTCGTTTCTGTTACAAATATTATGCATATTTTCCTTAGTCTACTCTAGTGTAATCTAAACATTGACAAAATTTGCATATATTCACAGTGCACTGGAAAAACTGGTAACACTTTGATTGAAACTGTTTGAAACTGAAATATGTTGAAATTTTCCTCCCATCTTATATTTATTCCCTGTAAGGGCTCTGTAGAACATGTTGTTTTCTTTCCGAACACGGTATTGGGATGCAGTTGATTGCGGGGTGTAAAGGAGGGTGTGATCACAATGCCGCCTCAACATGTCTATCAGTCATCAGTGATAAACGATGGCATCGTCTATCAGCTCAACCCTATTAACCAGTTGTTTATTAGCATGCATATTATACAATGCGAAAGTTGTCAAAAATCCAGATGGTTAAATGTGGCTTTAAAATATTCTTTATGGTCAGAACATGACAAACACTTAATATTTGTTTGAATTCTTCACACCTTTTCCAGTCATTTTTCCTTAAAGGGTCATCGGATGCTAAGTTCACTTTTTCATGTTGTTTGAACATTTATGTGTGTTGGCAATGTACAAATCTACCCTATAATGATAAAAATCCATGCAGTGGTTTTTAATTAATCTGTAAAAATAATATCCCCTTTTTCAAATTGAGCCGTTCTCAGATGCCTGTCGTTGTGGCGTCACGCCGACAGAGGCCGCTCCCACAATAGTTGACTAGCATGAGCTCTTACCTCAAACTAGCTGTCACAGTCCAGGAACTTTCCTTGTTTCGATGCCGAAGCAGGGATGTAAGTTAGACAAGAATATCTCCGATTGAGCGATTGAGGTGTTGTGCTGCTGGATGTAATAATAAACATACTGGTCGTCATTTACTCCCGACATCTGAGCCGCTGAAGATGCAGTAGATTTAATTTGTTTGTGAATGGAATGCGCCTCCCGATCTACATATATCCGTCTATGTTCGCATGAATCATTCATGATCCAGCTTCACTTACAGCAGAAGTGTGTATAAGCGTTTTTTTATGAATCTTTGCGATCGCCTATTCCTTATAACGTGGTAGTTAGGAAGTTTAGCGGCTAAACGCGGCTAAATGCCGCTAAAGTAAACAAGATCGTCTTTCCACAGAGAGAAGAGAGGGGCGGGGTGAGCAGAGCTCATTTGCATTTCAAGGAACAACCCCTTAGAATGAGATGATTTTTGCAGAGCTCATTTTGACAAGGTAAAAAGGGTGTTGTTTTACAAAACAATTGAGAATTTTTAATCAAAGTATATTAGAGACTTTTCATTAAGACCCTAAAAAATCATATCAATTTGTGGAAAATGGGCATCCGATGACCCCTTTAACACAATAAATATCTTAACTGAAGAACAAAAATTCTTAGCTTTGCATGTTTTAATGAGTAATATTGTTTCCAATCAAGAAACAGGTTTGTGTTACCTGATAATATTAATAATAATCTAACAATTTTTTGTCTCTTAGAAATACACATTTGATAGTACTAGCTTGAGGATGCAGATGTAGATTTATGTTCATTAGCAAAATTAGTAATATCTGATATATTTTTATATGGTGAAATTTAATTATTCTGATTGTTTGAGTTTTTTCCCCTTTTTTTAATTAATCATTGCTCTTCAGTCATATCATCCATAGATCATGATGATAACCACAAATATAGCACTTCAATACCATGGTAAAAATGTAATATGGTTCCTAGGTATTTGTATGAAAAACAGTAGTCTATATTCATTTACTCCTCTATCAATACATGTCTACATTAATAATGTAATACAATTTGACACAAATATACCCACATTTCTGACACAGTACCACTGTGCAGTTAGTGCTACTACAGTAAATCTATGGTGAATGGTGGCGATTTGTAGATTAAAAAGCTGTCTGACTGTATTGTTGCGCACAGTGTTTCTTCTGTTTGTCAGTGCTGTTTCATCTGGCTATAAACCGAGTCATTTGTGCTCTTCACTGAATTTAAGCGCTTTACATTGGCGCTGTTTAGAGACAGAGACTCAGCGAGTGAACTCATCTGCTCTAGTACGTAAGTTTGCCCTGTGCCGCCATTTGAACTTTGATTCGAGTGGATAAATGGTCCAAGTGGCGTGCTTTGACTAGCATAAATATCATATCGAACATTTATCAAACTCTTGTTATCGTTTATTGAGAAAATGTATAACAATTAATAAAAAATTATAAAAAGTCTTAGATCTTTGAGTTCAGCTCATGAAAAATGGGGACAAAAACAAAAGTGTTGCATTTATAATTTTGGTCAGTGTATTAGATCGGTGTATTAAGTGGCAGCAGCTTCACATACAGTACCTATACTTCTGTTTGGGTCTACGCTGTTAAAATGACTCAAACAATAAAATGAAAGCAGAAAATCACTACTTCTATAGCTGTATTAAGACAGCATTTCTCATTTGAATGCTGCTTTTAAGTGCTCTGGAATGAAGATAAACATGGTGGATTGTGTACGGCTCACTCGGTCTTGGCTATTAAGGCAGTGTCAGTCAACAATCGTGGATGGGGCTTGTAAAGTGTGATTCTGTGTGATAAGCTCTGAGACACTGCTTATGATTTATGGGGATTAAAAAAAAAGGAACGGGCGGATTTTTATCATTATAGGGTGGTTGTGTTCACACTGCCAACACACATTTAAGTTCAAACAACATGTAAAAGTGAATTTTGCATAATAGATGCCTTTTAAAATCAAACATCTGAGTTGCAAATTTCTAATAATCACACAGCAGTTTTCATCCTACTGCTGCAATGTCAGTTTTTGAGTGTGAATATTTTTGATTATTTCAGTTCAACATAGAACACAACACAGTCAGACCACCTGTATTTATTAAAGATGGGTATTGTTTCCTTTCCAGGTTGTTTAGCTGTTTGTGAGCATGTGTCTATAGATTTACTGCAGTCAAGATGTGGAGAAGGCCCTTGATCTCCTTATGGAGAGACTGAGGTATGCTACTGTCAGCGCAGTGCAGTATCATGAATACAAATGCATTTTACTTTTCAGTCTCAAGTCTTCTTCTCAGTAAATGTATAGTAAACAATAAGAAAATAAGCCATTAGCTTTAGATAAAGTAAAACAAAAAGAAAGCTAAGTTACATTAATGGGACAGGAATGCTTTGAATCATTCTTGAAGAGCATAATGACACAGTACTCTTGTAAATGCACAGCGGACACTGGCAAGGAAGCTAAGAAATTAGTGAATCAAATATTCTCGTAGCTTTATAGTATTATGGTTGAGCCACTGATGTTACATGGACTATTTTAACAATGTCCTACTGCTTTTCTGGGCCTTGAACGTGGTAGTTGTGTTGCTGTCTATGCAGAGTCAGAAAGCTCTCGGATTTCATCAAAAATATCTTAATTTGTGTTCTGAAGATGAACGAAGGTCTTACATATTTGGAATGTCATGACAGAATTTTCATTTTTGGGTAAACTAACTTTTTACCTTTTCTACTGCTGCTACGTAAATTATGTTTTGATGCAGAAACTGCACAGGAATATGGCCATTATGGCCACTATTGATGTATCTGATGGTGCTACAATCATGGCTAATAGCAACTCCTCGTTATGTGTCAAACAATTATAGCAAATTACAGGTTAAGCTCAATCAGTGTCTCTGTCCTCATGCTCTCTTTTTGTGATTGTAGGTGCTTTAATAGTTTGTATCGTCACACTAATCATCACCATTGTTAATCAGTGGATGCTGTGCCGTTTCTGAGTGGACGTTTTACAAATCTGTGGCCAGAGAACAAAAGATCATCACCTCCTGTAATCCAGTAGATGGATCTCTTACAAGTCCTAACAGTATGTTTCAAAGAGTAGATGATTTGTCCTCCCTTGACTGATCTAGGATCTGTTTGTCAGTCTTTATCTATCATCTGGCTCTGTATTTCAGTATTACCATCATTGCTTTCCTGAAGGAGGAATGATGTAAAGCCCACCTCTGCCCTCAGATAATAACACGTCACGATGATAGAACGTCCCGTTAAATAATAGGCAAGGTATTATTACACGCTCTATCATCTGCTTGCTCAGAGGGGATTTTGTATACTTGTCAGGATGAAATAATGGGATTGTTTTGAGAGACAATGTTTTCCCACACAGGTGTCGTCTTGTGCTAGTGTAGAGGTCTTGTCTTGTAAACGGAGACGAGGCTCATTTCAGCTTCCTGTCTGGTCTTTCATTTTCTTTCTTCCATTTTCCACTCCAAGACTCGGGAGAAGCAGACCACTCTGAAATCAAAGGGAAAGAAGAGCGAGAGAGCTTTTGAGCAATCATTCTGGCGCTTCTACGTGACTGCCTCGTTCTCTGGCTATTTCATGTCTGTGTAGCGGCTGTTAGCTTCATCTAAAGAACATCTGCCTTTGTCCTCCTCCTCTTCAACAGTGGGGAAAATCTTGACTACACATCGCTTTGACAAGCACATATGGCTGAATGTGTTTCTGTCTTGCGGTAGTGCCATATTGCGTTTTTGATCTGGTATCGTCCAAGCAGCATCAACAACAGTGTTTTTTAGTATCGTTGAGATATGGTTATAGTTTTTATAAATACTGTATGTAGGTTTTTTGAATTAGTTTTAATTTTTTAGTTTTTCATTTTATTTTTAAAGCTTCAGTAATTTTGTTGAATATTCTTGACGTTTTTAGTAGCTATAGTTTTTTTCTTTTTTAAATGTCTTTATTGTTTTATCATTTTTTATTTCAGTTTTAGATGTTGTAGTACATTAAGTTAAAATAAATCAAAAATGCTGTAAATAATTTGTTTCAATTAACGTTTAACTCAAGTAACTTTTTATTTTTTTTAAGTTTTATTTAAGTTTATACAACAGTTCTTTCTGGCCCTCGAATTGAATTAATTGAGAGGAGTGCAATATTCTAGTGATATCGGAACTCCAACTGTTTCACTGTTTGCATCACTTCCCTTGAGGTATTTCTCACAGTGAGTGTCAGTGTGAGTGTTTTTTAGGTGAGAATGTTCTTTTTTAGACTTTGAATATGCAGTGTCTTAATAAACATAACGTATATTTGAAAATTTGCTTCGATGTTTTCGGAGATGCCATCTCCAGGGCCGTTCAGCGCTCATGAACCCACCATCTCGGCCGGATTTTCTAGAATTTGCTGCTGGCTCAGATGCCTCTATAGTGGTTAAACATGAGATATAATTCATTTTGGTAAATCTAACTGTCAGTCTATGGTCTCATTAATCTATTATTTGTTCCAGAGCAAACAGTTTCGGCTGAGGTCAAAATCTCATCATGTTATATTTTATGTAAATGTAATGCTGTATGTCAAAGCACTGCCTTTGTACTTTTAACTGAATTGCCTAGCAACTTTTATGATGGCTGTTGTTGTTTATTAAATATTATTATTCAATAAATAGTATTTTATATAGATAATATCAGTATTTTATAATAGTATTTAGTATTTCAAAACCGTGTGTGTGTTTGTGATGGTGTTTTAAGTTACATTATTCCGTCATTAGATGGCGACAAGAGACTGTTTTTATAAGTGAGTTAGTAGTAAAGACTTTTATATTGAAAGAGACTGAAATGCAGTTGTGAAAAAGGAGGTTATTTTTACTTTGAACAACATTTTGTAAGATGCAGCCAGCACTGTTATCTGAAATCACCCTTAACAGATGAAAGGATAGTACAACAAAGATATCGCTTGCCTCAGCGGACATTTAAATTAATGTTTTAGTGCGGATAAGAAATTGAGCTGAAGAATGAATGCTTTATCAGATGCAGGTAATCACACTCTCTCAGTCCATCTCTCTCTCATAATATTCTACATAACATTGAGCTTTTAATACAGTATAACAATAAGCTTTCAATGAAGCAACTTAAGGCTCTATATCAGCACAGCTATTCCGATACTCGTGTGACATTCCTCATATCATAACCCTAATCTGTAAGTGGGTTTTCAGTGTTTTTTAGTCAGATAAAGTCAAATAAGGAAATGAAATAAAGGAAGCACTGAGTTAAAATATTCATTATAATTGAGGATATATTGTTGTATCGCTGTGGTAAAAACAATGTTTTTGTTGTTCGGATTATACTCATTTAAACCCAGTATAAAATGCACTGAAGTGCAAATAATGGCATCTGTTGTAAGCCATCTTTTTATTCCATTGCCTGTCATTTTGCTGTGCTTTTTCTGTTTCTTTTCCATCAGCTTAATTTGTTTTATTTAGTCCATGACGAGCTCAACAGTGTTGCTTCCCTACCCACTTCCAGGCTTGATTTCAGAATCATTTGCTCTCGGATTGATGCAGGACAGGTTGAATTGCTGTTGAGAGAGGCTTTCACAAGCTCTGTAATTGAAGTAATTATAGGTTCCATCTGCTCCATGTTGAACAATGCTCTGTAAACATTGTCACAAGTGAAATTATGCGAGACAAGCATGAGATCAAGTGCACATGGATGCGACTACTTCTTTTTAAATCTGTCTGAAGCATCCAAAAATGGTCATTTCAGTATGGTTTGCAATTCTAATTTATGCCGTTCCCATTTACCTGCAATGCTGCTATTGTTGGTGTCGATTGGATGGGCAATTTTGATGCTTACGCTGTAATAAAAGCATACCCATTTACCTATACGTTACCTTGAGTTTTGGACTGAGAGTGGGAAATATGCGTAAGAAAATGCTCCTTTCATCCTTTGAATAGGCTCAAATGGTTTGCAATTTGCCTAATTTGATTTGCTTTTCAGTCAAAATGCTAAAGGAAATTGGTCTTTTGTAAGAATATGCTAGAGAAATACATAATTCAAATACATAACACTGTGTATATGATGCATGTTTTTAAAATGGTTCCAGAATCCGGATACTAAATTCTGTATATATGTTTTTTTTTTTTTTGGCTGAGATAATTTGTTCTGCCTTCAAAACACTATTAAAAACAATGTTCTTATTCACAGGGTCCTTGGACATAAACATAAACTTCCATTTCAGTAAATAATAATATTTCATTTTTTGGTGCAGTTCTGCAAATGAACAAGCCAAAGGGGAAAATTCTTTAAAAAACAACAACAACAAAAAAACTCTACTTTTTTACTATTACAGCTGTAAATCAGAACAACAGCAACAAAAAAGTTACTTTCCTTATCTGATGGAAGAAATGGCATCATAACAAGTTTTGTTGCTTATTGAGAGCAGTTTTTTGGACGCGCCATGGGGATTTAAAGAAATGCATTTAATATTGTTTTGTACAAGGCCATATCTGGTGTGTGGCTTTTTCAGATGGCTGTAGCTGGGTCTCTCATCTCCTTTACATCTGGATTCCATCAGATTAATGTTACGGCTTGTTAAAATCACACATTTCCTCCACAAGATCGCTGATTCGTATTAGGAGAAGAAACTGGGACAAAGAAGTTTCTTATAATTCTGAAACCCTGATGTTATAATCCTGTATTTGTATCTTTGAATCTAAGGTTCAATCGTTCTATGTAGCGTGATCCTCATACTGCTGGCTTTATAGACCGTGAACGTTATCTGACGCAGAGACACTTTATTTGTGCCTTTGGTAAATTTAAACACACAATAGACTCCATTGACAGTCGAGGAAACAAAATAGATAAGTGTAGACTATCATCTTTGTGATCCTCTGTTTGATCATAGCAAATTTACGACTGTTTTACTCTGAGCGTAAAAAAAGCCCAGCTGCATTTCAAATGAATTTAGAAAGTGAAAAGAAATCTTTCATAGTGTTCCATTCTGACTGACAAATAATAAATTGCCTTGATACACTAAAAGCCTCATCAGCCCTCGTTCAATGGCCTTGGTTTAATTATCTGGGTCAATGACATGTTAAGAGTGTCTGTGATAAAGAAGGAAAATCTAGTTTAAAACACGTGCCAAGTCCTTAGAAATGATCTCTTTGTATTCATGTTGGTTTCCATTGTTTTTGAAAAATGTTTGTAAACATTTAAATTCAATGACCCACTAAATGTCATGTGGCGTAACCATCATGTGAAAAATATTAGCATATATCTTGAATTAGGGGTGTGCGATATATATGGTCTACGATAATATCGTAATTGTTTAAACGATATGCGATTAGACATTATGAAGTTTGTTGCATAAACTATCTTATTTAGCGAAACGATTGGTTATTTTCATAAAACATGAGATGGGAGTTTGTCGACATACCCTAACTGTCATGAACCAGAACAAAAAGACGATCATATTTCAAGTATTGTTATGGTTCGTGCTGGATGGACAAGACGGGAAACGAGATACGATACAAACAATAACTTTAATATAAATCTTCATACGAATCAGGCAGGAACAGGCAGAAACACAGCGAAACATCCACGAACACCATCAAACAACATCAAGGACCGACAGCGAACTCAGAATACAAACAGACTTATAAAAGGGTAACTAATTACAAGGACAGGTGAACACAATAATAAGGAAGAAACCAAATTCAACAGAACAACAGGGGGAGACTATGGGAGAAACCAAAACAGAACTGACATAAATGTGACATTACGCCCCCTTCCGAATAGGCGCGTCTCGCGCCGTATAACATAAAAAAAAAAAAAAAAAAAAAAAAAAAAAAAGAGGGTAGGTGGGCGGTTCAGGAGGCCATGGCGGATCGGGGAATTCAGGAGGCCATTGCCGGACAGACAGTTCAGGTGAACACAACATAGTCCAGGGGGGTGACGAAGGTGGGGGGAGCCAAGGAGGAAACAGGAGGGACCCGGAGCAGGAGAAGCAAAGAGAGACCCAGACCGCAGCCATGATGACGACCCACGGTGGAGCCGACGGAGGGAGGAGCCATGGTGGAGGAAGGGCTGACGACTCCAGGGGGCCGACCGACGGAGGCGGAGCTGCTGGCGGAGGAGCCCGAAGCGGAGACGGAGAGACGGAGAGCCGAAGATCCAGGGCGACACCGAGGATCCGAAGGGCCAAGGCGGAGCCCTAGGCTCTGGCGACCAAGGCAGAGGCGGAGATCCGGAGGTCCGCAGCGACAGAGGATGGAGGCTGTGCCGGAGGGAGGGAGGAGTCCTTCGGAGCCGGTGGGACGGCGTGACGAGGCGCAGCCGGAGGAACAGAGTCCTGAGGTGACAGAGGGACGTCGACCGACCAGGGCGGAGCCGGAAAGACAAGGGAGCCCGGTGGAGCTGGTGGACCGACGGGCGACAATGGAGACGAGGGCGCTGAGAGCCGTGGTGGAGCCGCAGGGTCGGAGGGCTGAGGCGGAGTTCTGGACTCTGAGGCTGGAGGCGGAGATGAGGGATCCTCCAGCCCTGACACCGATGGAAGCTGGCAGACCCGCGGCGAGCCCACTGCACAGGTGGTGGACTGAGGGTGAGCAGAGGGGCTGTCAGGGGACAGCGGTGACCAGACAGACATTGACATAGGCAGAAGAGGGAGGGTGGGTGGGAATTCCAGACAGGCAGGTTGATCATAACAGGTAGATAATTCAGTAAAGAAGTCTATTAAATCCCCAGAGTTATTTTCCAGAACTTCAGTAGAGAAGTCAATCAAGTCCCCAGAGTTGTTTTCCAGCTCACCCCCAGCAGTAGTGCAGTGGGCAGGGCTCTCCATAGCCCTCACTTGCTCCATGTTGCACTCCCCCGTCGCGGTAGCTGTAGCCGGCTCTCGCACCTGATCGGACGTGTAGGACTCTGGCTCTGTGGCGATCTCTGGCTCTGTCGCTCGTGGCTCTGGCTCGTCATCCGCGGTGGGCTTGGGCTCAAACTCCGCGTGTCGGGATGCTGGTAGGCTGGGCTCTGGGTCTTGAGTGGGGCTGGTGTCATCCTCCACGGTCAACGAAGATCTGCTGGACACCAGCACCCACTCGATGTAGTCGGCGATGCTCTCTCGTGGACCTTCCCCGGACAGCTGCGCTTTGGTGGCGATGTTAAGTCCTGCACGGTAGAATGTGCACAGGCAGCTGTCTGGGTAGTGCGTGAGTGGTGCGAGGTACACGAAGTCTCTGGTGTGGTCCACGAGAGAGCGATTCCCCTGCTCCAGGAGAAGGAGGAGGACGGCGGGGTTATCCATAACGAAAAATCAAAAACAAACACTGAGGAAAAAACGGAAAATAAAGCAGGGAAAACGCCGGGAAAAAACTGTTTCGGTCGGTCCTTCTGTTACGGTTCGTGCTGGATGGACAAGACGGGAAACGAGATACGATACAAACAATAACTTTAATATAAATCTTCATACGAATCAGGCAGGAACACAGCAAAACATCCACGAACACCATCAAACAACATCAAGGACCGACAGCAAACTCAGAATACAAACAGACTTATAAAGGGTAACTAATTACAAGGACAGGTGAACACAATAATAAGGAAGAAACCAAATTCAACAGAACAACGGGGGGAGACTATGGGAGAAACCAAAACAGAACTGACATAAATGTGACAAGTATATATCTTGCATTTAAAGACTTTATTATTCAAAGATCATACAATCCTCAACAATAGTGACATTAAAACACATTTTAGGCCTAATGTAGACATGTAGAACTCCAAATAATATCAGTACATTTTATATCAATAAGTCTCGAGGGATATATCAGTAAATATGTTAATAGATTTGAACTATACTTATTTTAAAATAAATGTATTTTAAATATATTACTTTTCACTAAGGTACATTTTTAAATATGCTACATGTCAGGCCATAGCACCATTAAACTAACACTCCGTAAAGGCTGCAGTGTAATTTGCCCCTGACTAAGCATATAAAGAATTTAGGAGAAGCTTCTAAATAATCCTGTGAATACACTTAAAGAATGCAGGATTGAATCATTAATCAAATCACATCGAATGTTATTGTGAATCGTCTCAAATCGAATTGTTCTCAATTTGCAAAAATCGTTCTTGAATCGAATCGAATCGAAACCCTATAAATCGTGAATCGAAACGATTCGCTGCTTAGATTCACAGCCCTAACTCATGCCCTGCATTAAACAGTGTGAATGCATCTAAATGCCACTACAGATTCAGATTCTGTGGCACCTCTGCAATGCAAACAGTCTTACTATTTGAATTTATTGGTTCAGTTTAAGAATTTGACACAAAAGATGATGCATACATTAAAAAATGGGAAAAATGGGCCTTATAAAGGTATAATGCCCATAAAAGGTAAAAATCAATTTAAACTTATTGGAAAAGTTCATTTCTGTTACTGCTGCAAACACATCAGCACACAGAATATAAAGAATATCAAAAACGTGTGAGTCAGCTGTCCACGGCAGTTCTAAACCTAACAAAATACCAGCATAATAACATGCTCAGCAAAATATCATCTAATTTTCGACAAAATTCCATGAAATATCGAGATATAATTTTTTGTCATTATCGCAGAATGCTACCTTGAATACATGTCTTAATCATTATTTCCAATATTATTATAATGATTATTATTTTTTAACATTTATTTATTTATTCTTTTTTTTTTACAAGTGCTAGATTATGTTATGTTAATTCATAAATAACATTACGTTTTGGGGACCAAAACACCACACCACATGATGTTTTACAGTCTGAACTAACACTGCCTTGCCATAAAATGATCAAATTATTTTAAGAGACTTATTGACCTTTACATAGTCGTGAAGGTCCATGTGGGTCCTCTGATATAATTTCTCATTTCTACATGACTTTGTTTTGGTGGGGAAAAAAAACAGAATTATTAATTAGTAGTGAAGCAGTTTTGTTAAAATACTGTTCTGACTTTATTCTCTCAGAAAAATCATAGAAATAAACTGTTAAATATATATTCTATGATAAGTCTATATTTTTTAAAGCATATATTTTTAATGCATTTTTTGCTGAGGAAAAAAAAAGCTTTTTAGTTCATGACCAAACTTGTTTATAAGATAGACGTGGATATATACTTTAACAGCTTTTAGCACTGTGGTGAGGATGTAAAGTTCTGTGATGCAGAGTGTGTTGGGTGCTGGCCATGTCGATGAATTGCTGGCAGTAAGCATGGCCCGACAGAGGCCCTTGTGTCAGGAAGTGATCAGAGCGAGTAAGGCTTGCTATTGACTCGAGAAGATTCCTGTTTGCTACAGTTGCTGGGCCAAAGCTCATCCGCGGCTCATGGATCACTGTAATTACTGGGCCGGGCATGGCCGGTTATTAGTTTAGGGAATGTCATGGGCGTATATCAAACCCAATTTGCTCTGTGGCTTGAGAGGTCACTCGTCTTCCTCTCCTTCATTGCCTCAAAGGCTCTTTTGGAGCTGCGGAGCTGTTCTTTGTGTTTCTCTCTCAGGCAACCATGTTGCCACTCTGGTTTTGACATAATGTCTTGTGGCGTTTTGTAAGCTTATTTGATTCCTTTGGGGGAAAAAAACCCTTCAAAAATATCTGAATTTAATTTATATGATTTCACATGTTTCATTTTTATCAGAAGAGCAAAGTTGCAGTTGGTCAGTGTTTCCTGTGTTTTCATATTTTATTTTGAAACAAAACTGGGTCTTTCCTTTGTTGCTTTGTCGCTGTTCGGACCTGTTTTCTCTCTTGTAGGTAGTATAAGGGCCCAATTTAGAGAGCTCTGAGTGCAACATGACTCAGCAATAATTTCGGTCCATTTCCCCAGAAGAGAAATACTGAAGTTAATTTGATCAAGTTTTAGAAATACTTGCATTTAGATAGCCTAAACTGGCTTCTCAAATTCTGTAAAGTCACTTTGCCAGTGATAGTTCTTGTATTGGTCAAGTGAAATAAAAAAAAAAAACAAAAACAATTCACATCTGCTGCACAAACTCTTTCTTTTGTTATCACACCTTCCTTTTGAAGCCTCACTGGTTTTGACGGTTTTTCCACCTTTATGCAAATCCAGTCATGTATGCTGCCAGGTGGTCTCAAAGGCGGCCGGTGGGGCTGCCATCTCTGTGATGACTGATTGAAAGCTTGATGGTTGCCCTGGAGCCTGAAGAGGGGAGACGGGAGACCGGGAAACGGGCTCTCTCCCCAGCCGTGAATGCTCCTGCGTGGATCAGAGGACTGCACCAGATGGTGGACTTGGCACTGCCACAGGGGTGCAGGGGAACGCTGAGGCTTCGCTTGAAAATGGTTTGCTGCCCATCAAATGTCCCTGAAGTTTCCTGGCAATGTGGAATTTTTTTTACTCCTGTCCTGACACACGTATATTTAAGTTAACTTTAGAAGATTATTCTGAACTAATAACAACCCAAAGTGATCATTTCGTATTTGTAGATACTAGGGCTTAAAATGAACGTGTTAACTGTGCAGTTAACGTTTTTTTTTTTTTTTTTTTCAGTTTAATGTATTACAAATTTTTTACACAGTTAATGTTGCATCCATTTGTTTCCTGGCATTCTTTGGCTAGTGTTACAGTAAACTGTATGAAAACACTATCAAGCACGATAAAACGCAATTAATCGAAAGCACTAGTAGATATATAACATTACAAAAGACGCCCATTAAACAATGGCTTCAGTGGTGTAAGTGGTTAAGCACTTACCACAACCCGAGTTCGAATCCACCTTCTGCCAAACTCATTCTGCTCCCTTTTCACATCACATTTATTGTCCCAAAAGGCAGCATCCATTTAATAATTTTATTAAAAATGATCATTTACACTCAATATGTGACCCTGGACCACAAAACCAGTCGTAAGTAGCACAAGTATATCTGTAGCAATAGCCAACAACACATTGTATGGGGTAAAATGATCAATTTTTCTTTTATGCCAAAAATCATTAGGATATTAAATAAAGATCATGTTTCATAAAGATATTTTATAAATTTCCTACTGTAAATATATTAAAACTTAATTTTTGATTAGTAATATACATTGCCAAGAACTTCATTTAGACAACTTTAAAGGCGATTTTCTCAATATTTTGATTTTATTGCACCCTCAGATTCCAGATTAAAGTATATTGTTCTTATCCTAACAAACCATACATCAATTATACATACTTTCATGCTATTTTTACATAGTGTAAGTAGAATCTATCACTGTTTGCATTGAATGGAAGTAGCAGCTGCCAATTTATACATACGTGTTTCTCAACTAGGCTTTAACCTCCTGCATCAGCAGGACCACACGTGTGCGTCGTGGTACTGTGATGAACACACATCAATAATGCGGAAGACAAGAAATTGTTAGATAAAGTCTTTTTTTTGTTTTCCTTGTGCACAAAAAGTAGGAAAAGAAAAGTTCACCCTAAAATAAAAATTAGCCCATTATTTGTTCACCCTTTAGACATCCTAGGTGTATATGACTTCCTTCTTTCAGACAAATCCAATCAGAGTTATATTAAAAATTATCCTGCCACTTCCAAGCTTTAGAATGGCATATGTGGGTGTTTCTCTTCATCAGTCCAAAACAAGTCCAATAAAGCACATCCATCCATAATAAAAAGTGCCCCAAACAGCTCTGGGGGGGTGAATAAAAGCCTCCTGTAGTGAATCAATGCGTTTTTGTAAGAAAAATATCCATATCTAAAACGTAATAATCACTTTTATCCAGCTTGCGCAAACTGTTGTACATGGAAGCAGCTCTGGGCGGATGACGTAGGTTTACAATGTTTGTTTACAGGAGCAAAGGAAGCAAAGTTTCCTGACTTTAGCAAAGGAAAACCAGTCTCCTCTTGGTTTATTTTGAAATCCTCTTATATGTTTCTTTACAAATCCTCGTTTTGTACTTCTAATTCATGACCGTTGTTTTGTTTTGATCTCTCCACTGCGCGTTAGCATGCGTCACATCTGAGCGGCGCATGTGCAACGTTGGTGTTGCCCAGAGCTGCTTCTGTGTGCAAAAGTGAGCACAAGCTAGATTAAAGTGATTATTACATTTTAGATATGGATATTTTTCTTACAAAAATACATTGATTCACTGCAGGAGGCCTTTATTCACCCCCAGGAGCCATGTGAGGCACTTTTTATTATGGATGGATGTACTTTATTGGACTTGTTTTAGACTGATGAAGAGAAACACCTGCCCATTGCCATGGTAGAGCTTGGAAGAGATTGGATTCGTCTGAAAGAAGGAAGTCATATACACCTAGGATGCCTGGAGGGTGAGTAAATAATGGGGTAATTTAGGTGAACTAAACCTTTCAAATTACATTTGAACCACTGACGCCACATGGACTATTTTAACAATGTTCTTACTACCTTTCTGGGCCTTGAACGTGCTTTGCTCTCAATGCAGGGTCAGAAAGCTCTCAGATTTCATCAAAAATATCCTCATTTGTGTTCCAAAGATGAATGAAGGTCTTACGGGTTTGGACCGACATGAGGGTGAAGTAATTAATGACAGAATTTTCATTTTTGGGCAAACTATCTCCTTAAAGCTGCAGTCCATAACTTTTGGCACTCTAGTGGTCAAAAAACGTAACTGCATGTGTGTAGCAGAAGAACATTGTAGCTGGAGCTACTTGTCTCTGTTTATGTCTATGACAAATCATGCAGGCACTGGGCTACTGAAATAGCTAAAAATAAAATAATAAAAATGTATTATAGGTGTACCGTAGTGATTCAGGACAAGGCAAAAACACAGTCTGGAAAAAAGATTCATGATGTAGTGTATTATATAAATTTAGTAAAGCTTGAACACAAAAAATGTACAGACTGCATTAAATTAATATGACTTTTTTTGTCCATGTTTGTTAATGTTTGTTATATTTTAAGCTGTCTAGTGTACCTCTAAAACAGTTTGTTTTCAGCAGATATATTCATTTGAAATTTATAGTTTTGCTCTTCCTAGAAAACTAAACAAAAATATTGATGACTCATCATGCACTACACAGATTTTGGTCCAATCAAATGCTGTCTAGAGTGAGAAAGTCCCTCCTACTAATACCGCCTGCACCTGGCAGCAAGCAGCAAACTACAATGATTCTTGTCTGTGATGTAACTTCAGGCTATTGGCCTTTTTAAAAAGAGGGACAAAGTCATTATTTTTTCCTTTTTAATTGGAAATGCATCAACAGAAAACTACTTGTTAAGCAACTCTTTTAACTGTAAACTGTCATTCACATGTTACAGGGCCAACTCAGTCGTTTTACTGATACTCAATCAACCGTAAATATCAATACCTGACTTTATTTTTTGTTAGGTTTATTTGCTTGATTGACGAGATCTACCTACCTTCAGTCACTGAACTCCAGATTTGAGCCCAAGTGTTTAAGCTGCATATTTACTGGTAAGAACAGGCCGTTTGTGTGGTTTGTGTGTAAATATTCTTGGTATGCAGATCGTTGGCTGTGAGTTCTACTACCAAAGAATAGTTGTTTACTATGAATCCTGACCTTTTGCAAGTGGTGAGCTTACAGACAGCAACTGGCCTCCACAAGGGAATAAGCACTATGAGATTTATATCTGTTTTTACAGGTTGTTTTTCTTACATCCCTGCTGGCAACAGCTCCTGCTTTGCAAGTATAACTAGAAAACTACATTTAGAGAATATTGATTCAGAGCCACATTTACAAAGGCAAGCCTCTGCGACCACTGTCTGATATTGCTTCAAGCAAGCCATTTGTGTTTTTGTCTTGTTTTGAATCTTGTTTTGAACTGAATTCCTTTGTGACACTAAGATTTATGAGGGTAGCATGTCAGGGCTAACAGATGGATTTCATTGTGTGTTCAGCCATCATAGATGTATATATTCTTTGCTGTGTATCAGCAAATGCTCTGCCAGTGCTCAGAAACTCATCACCTCATTCGGATTTACACCATGCAAAGAATGTACTAGCCTCAGGCATCATCTGTGCTTATAGCACTGCAAAGTTTTTTTTCTCATTATAGAGCTGCCTGAGACTTTTAGATAACATTTTCTCAAAAACAAGTTAGTGAAGAGGTTTATAAAGGACAATTGGAAATAGGGCTGCAATGGTCTGTTTATGCATTTAGTTTCTTCCTCTCATCCACCACAACATGTGAATTCATTAATTACCTCAGGTTGAGGATTTACTATGGAGCGTAGAGTGTAACCTGACTAATTTTGTGGTCTGAATAAATTACTTCTGCCGAATGCGAATAAAATGCATTATGTGACATGCTGAAGCACGAAGTAGAGCATACAAAAATATTATGTTGTATGTGATACAGACATCCCTTTTCAAGGAAAAATGCAAAGATTGGGCATTTTTATGGAAGAAATGCATTTGTAACAGGCAGTATTCTTGCATAACAAGAATATTGTTTTGTTCCTGCAAGGTGTTTTTGTTAGCCACCAAAAATGTACATTCACCCCTAGGCAGGGATGCGAACTTGTCACTTTTTTGGGTCCCACTTTATATTAGGTGGCCTTAACTACTATGTACTTACATTTGAATTAATAATTTGTGACAATGCACTTATTATGTACATACATGTTTTTACATTGTACTTATATTTAAAAAAAAATACCTGAATGTAATTACATCTATAATTAATTTCTGCAATTACATTTCTAATTACACTGCTGACCCATTCTTTACACCTTAACCCTCCCTTAAACCTAACCATACCACCAAACCTGTCCTTAACCTTACCTGTATCCCACCTCAATAACAGCAAAAGTGTTTTGCAATACAATATGAACACAGTAAGTGCATTTTACTTATTTTTTAGATGTAAGCATATATTAGTTAAGGCCATCTTATATAAAGTGTGGCCAAAGTGGCCAAAGTAGGCCATTTGTGTGATGTCTATATCTAAAGAGGTTTTGAAATTGGGTGTCGTGATGGGTTGAGTTGTTTTTGCAGCAAATGTTGCTCCACACAAACTCTGTCTCTGCAAGCACTGTGAGTTCAGGTCTTATAACGTGCATTTGAAAACACAACATGTGCCAACCATTCTGTTGTCAGCAAATGAAATGCTTTTAAAGTCTCCCTGTGGATTCTGGCCAAAATAAAAGTTGCATGGTTTAATGTTTGAAAGCTAAGAAATTAAAACTGGCATAAATATTAGTATTGTAATCTTAATGTTCTGTATAATAATTAACAATGACTGCAACAAGAACAGTGATATATATATATATATATATATATATATATATATATTTTTTTTTTTTTTTTTTCATTTTTAGAGTAAACTAGTATTGCTATAGTAATATTATTTTTTTCTAGATGCTAATTTTATAACATATTATTATTATTATTATACCATGAAAACTATATAGTCTAGGGTGAGTCTTTCCCTACACAAGATTTTAGTGTTTTCTGAAGAATTTGAATTTGAATTTGATCCAAAGTATAGAAAAAACAGTATTTTTAAAAATATATTTACTATTTAAAATAACTGTTTTCTATTTGAATCTATTTTAAAATGCAAATTATCCTGTGATTTCAAAGCTGAATTTTTAGCATTACTACTCCAGTCACATGATCCTTAAGAAATCATTCTAATATATATACACTGCCCTCCAAAAGTTTAGAAACACCCCTGGCAAAGTGTGGTTTTGGACAATATCAGCATAAACCCTTATCATTTTTGATGCAAATACATTAAAGTAACTTGACATTATCACTGAAGACCAGCAATAATAATTTTCAGTTTGATTACATAATAATGGCAATATATACATGTAAAAGTCAGACTTGCCCCTTTGCCAGCTGTGATGCCTGGTTACTGGTTTAGACTTGGCCCAGGTTTTTAAAAGATTTTTGGGTCAGCACACCTTTATAGCTTCAACAATTGATTACCAAGTAAGTTTAGAATACAATGAATTTAGGCCCAGATTATGTAGAGCTGTAATAGCTGCTAATGGTGGATATTTTGATGAATCGAAAATTTATGTTTTTTCTATGTATAAACTGTTTATGTCATAAAATATGTTTTCGTAGTAGTCAGTGCAAAATTACCACAAATTAAAAAGGATTCATGCCGATATTGTCCAAACCCCCACTTTTCTAGGGCGTTTCCAAACTTTTGGAGGGCAGTGTATGTGTGTGTTACAAAACCTTTTTATTTCAGATAAATGCTGATCTTTGGATCTTTCTATTCATCAAAGAATCATGAAAAAATTTAATCAACTGTTTTAAATATTGCTAATAATAATACAAGAATGTTTTTTTAATAGCAAATTAGCATATTAGAATGATTTCTGAAGGATCATGTGACACTGATGCTGAAAATTTAGCTTTGATCACAGGAATAAATTACATTTATATTACGTTTTTAGAATACATTATTACAAAATTACATTTTATATATTCAAATAGAAAGCAGTTATTTTAAATAGTAAAAATATTTCACAGTATTACTGCTTTTGCTGTACTTTGTATCAAATAAATGCAGGATTGGTGAGCAGAAGAGACTTCTTTAAAACATAAAAAAACTTACTGTTCAAAAACTTTTGACTGGTTGTGTATGTCCCCATGCTAGTGAAATTTGCTTGTTTGTCACCTTTTCACCCTTGATGAGCTTGAGTTCCTGCTTATGTTTATGTAATGGAAGGAAGTTGTATGAATTACATGTAGAAAATCAGTTTTGGGGTTAGAATTTTGCACCAGACATATATATCGGTTCAAAATACTTTATCTGTAATCAGTATCAGCATCGGCCCTGAAAAACACATATTGGTCGACCCCTACTTTATATGAACAAAGTGGGTTAACATTTCAAGTATAACTGTATTTTGTCATTAAATCTTTTTTTTTTATGCAATAGGATTTCTTCTCCACCCTTTTGTCTTTCTTTTTAACACAAAGATGAATCAGCTTCGGATGGTCCTTGTTCTTGACAACAATTAAATAGAAGCAATTTCACTGTGCATTTTTACCCGTCAAATTAACTTGTGAGCTAAACATTGGTGGACTACTTCTGTTGTTCAGATGGTTAAGTCAACATTGATACATCAGCTGCAAATGGATCTGATAATCAAAAGTCCTCCTCATCCTTTGAAATCCACTTCAATTCTGAAGATAAAACAGCTTTCATCTTTAGACATTGTCCTAGTAATTGGGCTGTATGAAAGTGAGGTTCTAAGATCCTAAAACATAAAAGTAACAAAGGGATAAAGAGAGAAAAAATCCAAAAACAAGGGGCTGTGAAGACCCCATCTGCTGACTAGGTCAAACGTACTCAAGCATCTCTAAATCTGTGCTGTGGCAAGACAAATAACTATAACCTTCTGCAAGTCCATTAGATCAAAGCATCTAGTGTAATATTTCTCTTTGTCAGGGAGTTATCAACAGTTTGGCCCTCATCCGTCTTTGTCTGTGATTGTTGACAGTCAATTTATTGGAGGCTAGATAAAGTGTAAAGATTGCGTCCTGTTCGGTTTTAATTACAAAGATTGTAAGACTGTAATTGTTTACTTTCATTATGTAGATTCAATTGTGTTGCAATAAGAGGACATAACCAAGGAGGCCAGAGTCTCTGACTTTCTTTCTTTTGCATAATGCAAAGTTTGGTAGAACGGTGGGGGTCCAAACAACACAACGATTTTCATTGTATGGACAAAAACATTATTCACAATATCGTCTTTTGTGTTCCACAAAAGAAAGAAAGTCATAAAGGTTTAAAATGACAGGACATGCATATAGCACAAGTTGATAACAGAATGTTAATTTTTGGATGAAGGTCTGTTTTTCTTCTTCTACATAATCGCAACCAGAATGTCGAAAGAAATCCAAACATATACGTTTTGTCATTAGAATAGACTTTAGTTACAGTTTTGCACACGGTGATGATGATATTGAAGAGTCACAAAACAGTAAGTGCATCCAACCAAGTTTCAAACAGTACATGATCTTTAATTTTTGAAAACATGCCTATATCATTTGTTTTTAGAAGAATGAGGGCTATGACAATGAGACAAAGCCTCGTGTTATGAAATGATGTAATTCTGGTGTCCCAGTCAGGGCTATAAATATTTAGCTAACCATTCAAAAGAATTGTTCCATCCTTGGTACTGTTTTGGACCTCTTCCGAAGTTTCAGATTCCCTAGTGAATTTGTGTTTTCATACGAGCACTTCTGGAACTAACTGTTCTATAAATGGTTTTGAATGATTCTGAAACATTCTTAGATCTTCTTTTTTTTCTGTGTAGTTAACTGCCATTGCCCCTGCAACAATTAGAGACTTTTACATAAGATGTGTTTCAGTAAAAATCACTCCCTGCTGTGCTCCTCACAGGATGTAATGTATTCCTCCTGAAATGTAATGGCATATTCAAGAAGCGTGTTCTCTCTTTGGCTCTCTTGGGGCCTACCTCAAAGCTCTTCACTGATGGTTTAAAGGCTTCAGGCAATCAGTAACTTGAATCATCTTGAGACAATCTAGGCCTGCCAGATTTTCAGGGGAATATGGTGCCTTCTGGGGTAGAGTTAACTTGGGATATTTAATGTGGTTGGGCATCATCTGATCTTTCGATTTGTTTTTCACCGTTTACAGTTTGAGGCGCAAAGGAAATGTGTCTGGAAATATACTGCAAGTTTAATACTGACTGCTTGGCAAAATTAGTGTTTTCTAGTTATTGTACACTATATTTACATACACATACTTTTCTATAGTCTTAAAAATAAAGGATTTCATGAAAGGGGTTTTCATAGAAAAACCATATATCTGTCTGTCTCTCTCTGTCTAATTGAGGCAATATGGTTTTGGAGTGCTTGAATATCACTCTTCATGTGTCCTCCATTTTGAAGGTTGATGGATAAATTGGACACATTATGTTTGAGTGCTGCATTTTAAAATGAAAGCAAATTGCCCTTATTTTGTTCAATGTCAACTCATTTGACTAAACATTACTATAAATTTAAGTACAAAGCAAAAACTTGCAACAACAAATATCCTAATATAATATCTTATAGATATTTTACGTAGCTTAAAGGAACACTTCACTTTTTTTTGAAAATAGTTGTGTTTTACCGTTTTCGAATCCATTCAGCCGATTGCCGGGTCTGGCGGTAGCACTTTTAGCATAGCTTAGCATAGATCATTGAATCTGATTAGACTGTTAGCATCTCGCTCAAAAATGACCAAAGAGTTTCGATATTTTTCCTATTTAAAACTTGACTCTTCTGTAGTTATTGTGTACGAAGATGGACGAAAAATGAAAAGTTGCAATTTTCTAGGTCGATATGGCTAGGAACTATACTCTCATTTTGGGCCTGCTCCGCCTACTGCACCAATGGTACGGCAGCAAAGTTCCTTGATTATTACACCGGAATGAGAGTATAGTTCCTAGTCATATCAGCCTAGAGCTTTTCATTTTCCGTCAGTCTTAGTACACGATACTACAGAAGATTCAAGTTTTAAATAGGAAAAATATCATCATTATATATGGTCATTTTTGAGCGAGATGCTATCGGTCTAATCAGATTCAATGATCTAAGCTAAAAGTGCTGCCGCCAGGCCCGGAGATCGGCAGAGATGAAATTCCGGCAGAAATTTCCAGAGATGAATGGATTCAAAAACAGTAAAACTCAACTGTTTAACACTAGGGGAGTTGGACAATGTCTTCCTTTAAGTGTTTAAGTGCATGTGATATATTAAAATTTTCTTTAGAAAGTTGCTTCCTTTATTAGGTTATTGGGTGCTTTTTAAATTTGAGCTTTTAAGGAATGAGACTCTCAGTGGACCCATCGCTGACATTTTCCTGGTCTATGACAGAACTTAACCCCTGGTATTAAGACTTTTATGGCTTAATATAACATATATGTATGTCTCTTACTGAAATATGTAGTAGAAAACCCATGAAAGATTTACGTTATTTAAAAACTCCACATCATTTTATACATATTTTGGACTATGGGGGGCACCATTATTTCAATGACATGAAATGGTTGAAAATCAATGAAACATCATTTACTTTACGTTAATAGGGCCCTATGATTTCCATGATGCAATTACGGAATCCAGTCATAAAAATTAAATTTACAGTTTTACGGAACATCACAGAATTTGTCAAAGTTTGGATGAGTTAATAAAAAGTAGGTTATTACACTTAAATCAAATTGCGATATGGACTAATATTTGTAAATATTAAACCGCAAAACGAATATGATATTATTTATCATATGATGTATAATAAATATGAATTCTGCGTGTCTCTGTCTTAATGAATGGCGCAGACCTTACAGTCTGCTGTCTCACTAATTGAGGACATAAATACTTGAACAACATCTTCAGAACTGCTCTAAGAATTACTTCATGAGCATTTTACTGTTTCATTTGAGTAAAACTATTGTCATATCATATACACACAGGAATGTAATGATATTCAGAGCAACCCGTCAAAATAAAAGTTTGGTTTAATGTGAAGACATTGCAGCAGATATACATTACTATTGTTCAGCAAAATGTACATACATACTACTACCACTACTAAAATTAATAAAACCTTATTTTTAAGGAATAATCATACATTTCTTCAGTGTTTTAATTGTAATAGTAACTCCCCTTTATTTGCCAAAAAATAAAATCTGTTTAAATTTTATTAATAAAGTATAAATGAAATGAATGCTTTATGCATTTGATAACCAGAAGAATGCAAATACACAACACAGAATTTTAGAAAAAAATTTTTATAGGGCTATTGTAAGAATGCATTCAAATGGTTTTTATGCTTTCAAATAATTAGACATGCTAGAACACAGAATTTAGTAACAAAAAAAACATAAGGTAGGCAAAAATAAGACATTTCATAGGGCCCTAAACATGTAATTTTTCTTAAACTTTTAATAAACTAATGTTAAATTGTTTATTCATGATTTTAATTAATTAAACATGCTTTTTGATTATTACATTTTAATGTGGACTCCAAAAAAAATTAAAATGGGAGAGAAAGGAATCCAAAAAAATAAAAATGGAGGAAGAAAAAAAAAACACTAAACAGAATTTGGGAAAAAATAAAACAGATTTCCACTTGCAGTATCAGGAACAACAGAGTCAATGTTAGAAGTTAGAAACTGTGACACTTGTTATATATATATATATATATATATATATATATAATGAGCATTTGTGCAGTGTTTTTATTTTCTTTTTACCACGTAAAGCATTCAGTGTGCCTCCAATGTCATAAAAATGTATCTAGAAATATTAGAAGCCTGTGTTTTGTTATTATTGTATACATTAGTGTCTATTGTGTCTCAGAATGGAGCATCATCCATGTACATCAGTATTCAGTTTGTGAGTCTATATGTCATTCACAGCTATGACATGGAATTGATGTGCAGGATTTTCTGTTGATGTGCATGTTGGTTGGAGTGCTTCTATCGGTCTCTGGATAATTGTTTGTCAAGTGGTTTGTCCCTTTTTTCTTATGCCTTGCTGGAGCTTGACAAAATATTTCATCTTAAGTCTGCAGTTCATTTCCCATTTTAAAGCTATTTCAGCTTCGTTCCCCACCGTGGCCACTATAACAACAGGGAATCCCATGAACCAATTTGAATTTAAAGTGGATTTTCCTTCAGTCGCCTTCCCTGGAGAGTCAGGACCACTATTGAATAGAGAGAGAGTGAGCACCTTACAGTTGAATTCATTGCATTCTTGATGAAATGGAGAAAAGTCTTTAACCTCAGTAAGTGGTACTATCCAAAACGTTTATTTAAATGAGCATTGGCCACATTTCCTTCTGAGGCATATTTAGACCCGTTTCTGTTCACATCATGATCTTTATCACTTAAAAAAAAGCTCAAAATCTAATGCTGTAATCAACAGTTTTCATGAATGGTTAATCTCAGCAATTGTAATAGTAGTAAATGGGTTTCACATGAATTCCACATGGATTTTATATGCACAGATGTTACCCAATCGTAGCAGTGGGCGTTTACATTGAGGTCTTAAAGGAGACCCTCCCTTTTAAACACTGTTCAAATCAGAGGGCTAAAATTAGGGTAGAAAATGGCTGTTTTTAATAGATTATGTTGTATAAATGCTACTAACATAAGTGCACCTAAGAAAATATTGTAAAATAAAAAAATGCAGTTCATGGCGCCTTTCAATCGATACTTTTCAGACATTCAGGCAATGAAAGTAAAATAGTTAGCACAGTTTTGTCTAAATGTAGCCTGTTTTGTAAACACGTCTTTTCAGCCTGTCTGAATAGTCAGTGTTTCAAGTGATTTCCAGAGGAATCCCTTTGCACCTTTAAACGGCGGGAGTTGAAAGCAGACAGTGATTTTTGTGCGTGACAGGACAGATGGGAAGCACATGTGGGTGGACAGGCTTGATTTCTGTGATGGTCTTTCCATCCTTGCACACAGTCTGGAGGTAAAAACCCTCTCTTCTTCTTTGTTTCTCTCCAGTGTCACCCTTCACTTACATGGCCCGAGTGGGAGGATTGTGTATTTGCTATGGGCAGAACAGACTATGCTTTGAAGGTGAATGTATTCAGGCTTTAAGCTCCCACCCCCGACCTTCATTTTCCCACTATCTACTGTATCAGCCCAAATTCAGCTTTGGTAGTGATTTTTAAAACATTGCTTTTATTCCAGTGCTTTTTGAAGGTCAAGTCAAATATAAAATTGCATTTTAAAAAAGATGTTTGTGTGTATTTTCTATTGGTCGTGGCAGAAGATGATGGAGAAGAGCGCTATAACCGGGCATATATCCAGACGCAGAGTGCACTTTATGCATTTTAAAGAGCATATTTGGGATTGCAGTGGTAGAGAGTCCTCCACAACCTAACACTCACAACCAACCCTCAAGATCTGGAACGGATCCATTTTAAATTACATTTGTGCCATTACCCGATTTGCATAATTCCTTAAGTGAACTGGACATTTAAACAATACAAAGTGTAAAAGCGGCCTTCATTGGGCACACTACAGCAACAATGGTATTACTGAAAAATGTTAGCTGTTGTTCATCTTAATATTTTTAAAATGTAATTTATTCCTGTGATGGCAAAGTTGAATTTTAAGCAATCATTACTCTTTGTGTCTTCAGTGTCACATGACCTTTCAGAAGTCATTCTAATATGCTGATTTGGAAAACGATTGTGCTGCTTAATATTTTGTGAATTTCTTCAAGTTTTCTTTAATGAATGGAACAGTATTCTGAACAGAACCCATTATTTGAAATATGAATCTTTTGTAACGTTCTAAATGTTTTACTGTCACTCTTGATAAATATAATGTGTCCTTGCTGAATAAAACTATTATTATTATTACTCATACAAGCTTTTCCCAAATTCCCTAATATACATGCATTGTCAGTTTAATATACTTTTGATAATCCAGCCATGGTCTAGCAAAAATGAAACAACCCATGGCATTTAAAGGGACAGTTTACCCAAAAATGAAAATTACCCCATCACCCTTAAGACATCCTAGGTGTTTATGACTTTATTCTTTCAGATAAATACTATCGGAATTATATTTAAAAATATCCTGGCTCCTTTAAGCTTTATAATGGTAGTGAATGGGTGTTAAAATTTTGAAGACCAGAAAAGTGTATCCATCTATCCTAAAAAGTACTCCACGCAGCTCCGGGGGGTTAATAAAAGCCTTCTGAAGTAAATCAATGCATATTTAACATGTTAGAAACCATATTCTCTGGCGAATTGTGAAAATCTATTGAATAAAAACAAGACGAAAATGTTAGGGAGGGCTGATTTGGGATTGAACTGTATCATAGCTTACTGATCTATCTGGCGGGACATAGGCTAGCATATATTTGCTGCACGTCTCATAAAATGTTCAAAAATGTCACTATATGGGAGTATGAGAAGAGCAGACATATTGATAAATCTGATGCAGCAAAAGAGAACTCAATTCAGTCCAGTTTTCTGAGCGCAAATACTGAAGCAGCACTGTCTCATGTCTCATGAAAGGAGAAATACACACAAAATGATGGCGAATTGTCTGTTTTGATGAGTATTCTCTCGGTTACGTCTTAGATGAACGTAGACAGGAGAATGTCGGACATTGCATCCGTCCGTTCGGTTTTAAAGGGAGAGCAGCCTGATTTAGTTGCTATTGCCTATGGCAACGATGTTAATCAAGCAACAAAAGAAAGACAGAAAATCACTCTTGACTGAATCACTTTAGTAGCCCTAATAAAGTCTAAATTTATTTATGTAAATAAAATTGTGTGCTGAATGCATATTTAGCCTATATAACCATTGGCATTTCTTTAAAAAGAAGACAGTGTTGTTGTTTCTTAATGAGAAGTGGTTTCATTTAATTTTAATATAAAAGCATGTTGTGTGTCACAGCAGTTAAGTCTGTGTCTATCATGATAAAACCTTAATATTAAACCTATACAATGAGTTTGTTAATTTTAGAGAAATGCTTAATAAATGCATTACACTGTAAATAAACCCATTAAATTTTAGATGACTAGATCTACTGGAGATCTAAAATCTTATGATATTTAGTTGACTAAAACTAGACTAAAGCTAAAACAATTCAGATGAGTCAAAAATGACTAAAACTAAATGGAATTTTAGTCAAAAGATTATGACTAAGACAATCAAAATTTGCTTTCGAAATTAACTCAGAAACTAGAGATTACAATTTGTAAAGATTTAAACATGGATTTTTTCTTACAAAAGCACATTGATTCACTTCAAGGTATTTTTTTAACCCCTCGGAGGTGTGTGGAGTACTTTTTATGATGGCTGGATGCACTTTATTGAACTTCAAAATCTCAACACCCATTCACTGCCATTATAAAGCTGCATAGAGAATGCAGCTCCCATAGAGAATATACTGCCTGTGGTCACATGTGGATTGTGGCTTGTGGATTTTGCCAGCATTGTTCATGTTCAGACATATGGGAGGGTGTCTGTCAACAATGCTGTAATATTCTGTTAAGTTTCATGTTCGAGCAGTGGAAAAGCTTTGCAAATAATATGTGTGTAATTAAAGTCTCTGTTTGGTGAATGAAACGAGGCAGGAAATTGAGTTATACTAAGCTCTCGTGTTTAGCCTACTGAAAAGGTCCAGTTCAGGCGAAGGATAAGGACATGATAACATTTGCTTTTCTATATCCTCTTCCAAATTCTCTAGCGGGCCTAGCGGACCATGAACAAGCATACTTGGCCTACCTTTAGCCACTGCTGGCTCATTCTCCCATGCTTAAGGCTGTGAGCACTTATAAGGCAGTTAGATACGGTGGAGGTGAGGTATGTCATCTGGAATAATTTCACACTTAAACGTATCACAGCCAAAGCAGAGCACCATGTGTGCCCACTAAATCAAGTCTTTGGCTGCCCACGCTACAAATTGGTCATAAGTCCACTGTAATAGAGACCATGTGAGGCCCAATGTCCCTTGGCATTCTTCAAACTGCCCCTTCTGTAAGCTTGCCAAACCGAATAGTAGGGGGAAAAAAGGCAGAACACACTGACCGAAGTGCTTCACAACAGGAGTGCTGCCTAAATGGTTTTCCTGTATGAAAAGGCCTATAGAATGAAGAAATGTGACAAAATATATTTCAGGTTGTTGAGTGCTACCCAAGTTAGACCTTGCAGTTACTATGAAATATTATCTGAAAGCTGTTAAAAAATTATTTTTTTAATGTAACCTAGAACAACACATTTCAGCATCTTACTGACACATTCTAAGTCAATATTTTATTTGGTTATAAAAAAAAGATGGTCTTATATTCACTATTGCTTGTGAGATCTGCACTAATGTGTGACCATTGCTAATTTTTGAGCTGTTCAATTCTTAAAAATGTACTCTTTGTATTCTTGTTGGTTTCAAATGGTTTTGAAAATCTTTTGTACTATTTTATAGGAACATTTTAATTTCATTACTCTGAAATGTCATGTTGTGTAGTAAAAGCATTTTTCTTACAACTTGAGTACATGCAAGTACACATCTTAATTATTACTTTTTAAAAATAAGCTTTTTATGACCTTGTCTTGTCATTAAAGGTCTATATTTTTAAGCGATCGTTCACCCAAAAATGAAAATTCTGTCATTAATTACTCACCCTCATGTCATTCCAAACCCATAAATGTCTTTTAATGACATATTTTTTTTATTATGACATAAGAACGGTTCTACCACTCTTCTACCACTTATTTTTTAATGCCCCTCAACCCCAAAGAATATCAAAATGAATTTTAATTCATAATTTTCATTCATAGAAGATGAGTATTCAACTCATTGAATGTATGACTGAAGTGTTATTTTGTAAGAAATAATTTACACCGGCCTGTTGAATTATTAGAAAATAATGCACACCCGTGGTGGTGATGTGGCCATGATGCAAAGCAGGTGTGCATTATTTTCTAATAAATCAACAGACTTAAGTCAATTATTCTGCTTGTACTACATTACCACACCTCAAATATTGTTTAGATGTAGTATTTAAAGATGTTCATCTGGTTTTTATCCTTTAAACGCTTTTGTGATTAGGATTAATTTGGTATGCATCTCATCACACGCTTCCGTTTATAATTTCAAAACATCATTTTAAACCTAGTAATAGAGGCTTGAGCCATTGATAGCAGACTAATGCAGGTATTACTGCAGTTATTAGAGAGAGAGAGAGAGAGAGAGAGAGATTAAGTGTGTGTGAATTACCTGAGCCTGTGCATCTCAGTATCTGCATTTCCATTGCCGTTCAAATTACACAAATTGAAATTGAGAATTGAAAATACACCTAATGGAAACATGCCAATCTAGCAAAAACCATATATTGCAAAAAAAAAAATAATAATAAAAATCTTAAGATCGCATGAGGTGGTTTTTCAGGCAATTCAGAAAAGGATTATTTCACAAAACTGCAATGGAAATGGCTTTTCTCATTTACAGGTCACCTTGCATACATAAAACTCAGATAATCGTTCTTTAATGTACTATAACATCAAAAAAACACCTCATATGTGGTTGCTTACACAAGCATTGACTACACAATGCTTGGATAAGGGGCTTTCCTTCCCATTTTCTTGCACTGCACAAGTCTGCAGAGCCGATTGCAGCCATTCTAGTCAATGATTGTTTATACCAGGCACACCGTGGCACGTTTCAGTTTCAGAAGTGGCTCTCCGCAATGCTTCTGTAAAGATAGATGCCAGTGTCTCCTATGATTAAAATTAATGGCAAGTGTGGTGGCTGCGACATACGTAAATCTAGCAACATCCACTGCCATGACTTATTGCAAGAGGAAGAAATTACATTTTAGTCACATAACATCGGTTGATTGAAATGCTGTCATTTCACAACATTTTGCAAAAGTTTTCTGCAAATCTGTAATGGAAGCACACATACTTTTTGACAGCAGCGTCTCTAGTAATAGCTAAACTGTAAGTTTATCTGCTTCAAGAACAGTGTCGTTATTGCCTCGCTAATGAGAAATGTCATGTAGCTTTTAAGTTGCTTAACTATAAACTCATAAAAATCATTAGAAATGTACCATATCTTTGTGCGACTGTATGTCTGTACTGTATGTGTGTGTGTTTGTATGAGAGAGAGAGAAGAAAAAAAAAAAGAGTATGTTTCCGTACATGATCAAACGTAATTTCTGTCATGACAAATCTCGCAGGGTTGTGCATGGTAAAGTACATGACAATGTTAATGTATTTGGTCTTGGTGGAATAGATCTGCTATGCTGCTGCTGTGGTAGAGCAAGTACTGAGATTTGCTACTGCCAACACATCCACAACATGCTTCTGTGAGCATGTAAGAAATACTGCTGCTGCACATATAACATTGATGAATAACCCCTATAGCATACATGAATCACCTCGTAACAGATCTAAACAGGTGGAGCTGGGGAAGGTGGAGGGTTGCGCTGAAAACTGCTTCAGCAAACAAAAGCCAGGTATCTGAATGTTGACCAGTGAGCTCATTTGCTACCAGTACAGGAGAAAACCAATCAGCTGTGTCATATGACAATGATGTCTTTATGTCAGATTGAGTTAGAACTATCGGACTGCGCCATCTAGAGTTTCATGCCAGAACTTTGTATTTTGAGCCAAAAACAAACAAAAAAAATTGTTGTTTCTATCTTGTTGTTTACTTGTTGTTTGGCAAAGCAATATGGATGTACTGCGATCAAGACTTGCCTGGAAGTATACTTTTACTGTGCATTTCCCTGAAAATAATTGCACGCCTTAGAACGTTCATCAGGCAATCAGACTCAAGCATTCACCAGCTCTGTAGTATAAAATAAATTAATAGATAGGACCAAAAAATGAGCACCACATCATATGAAAAGATTCTGATAAATTAAGGCATTAGAGGTTTCCAAATGTATTTTTGGACATTCAGTGTCATCCAAAGGAGCATATCAGCCTCACCACATTACACAGGACAATTTCTGCTCTGGCCAGATGCTGTTGTTAAATCCTTATATTCATAGCACAGAGCTGGATGCAGACCTTGGTTGTTCTGTGGTCTCGGTCTGACGGGTATTCCTCAAAGCCACAAGACTTTGTTATTATTCCATTCACCTCAAGCGGCTCCAATGCCTTCCAAACACAGAGACCCCCCGAAATGTGCTTAGACCAGCAAAAGCCTCCTGTAACAAGCAGGTGTGAGGATCCTTCCAGCCTTCTTTCGTCCATCACCTGCACCCCTCCTCTCTGCTCGTTGCTGAGTTGTTTTCTTCTTCTCTGGCTTCCTGTAGAGCGCCCCCGGGTCCAGACTCAGCCAGCTGTTCAAACACCTGCACAGGATGAGGCAGACCTTCAGTGCAGTCTTAGGCCTTCAGAGGGACTTTCAGCTGTTCAACCACACCGGTCATTGTTGCTGTTTCAACCCACCAAGGTGATGTCATTAGCAATCTGAGGTATTTGTATGTTAAGGTGGTTCTTGCAAATGTACATTTACATATGTTTACATAGACACTGCAAAGTATGTTATGGGAAATGTAACACAAACAAACTAAAAATGACCAAAAAAATTAGAGGATCTACACAGACTCTGTCCCCCATCATACATTCTGTTTATGCAGTGTCAATAAAAAAAGGAGTCCGTTTAGTAGTCTAAAGAAGCCTGGAATATTCTAATGGTGCTTCTAAGACTTTTGACCGAAGCGGTTCAAAGGTTTTTCCTGTTGTGGAAACTGATACATTAGTTCTTGACAGCCAGCCTGCATGAGGGCTTCTGTTATAAGATAAAAGAATTCAGACTACGGAAGAGAACAGTGAGGAATGCAAAAACAATGGACTGTTTCCAGAGTTAGCATTCTGTTAATCCTTTTAATGTAGTTAAAGTATTGTCAAATTAGTGTTTTTAGACTGTCAATCAGTGCAGTAATGTTGAGGATTTTTCAGTGATTGTTCTGCAGGTTACATCATTTTTTCAGTAGTTGGTGACAAATGACTGTATTTAGGAGTGAACCGCTTGATCATTTATTCAACGATTTATTCAAAGCACATTTAGGAATAAAAAAGTGACTGTCTTTATGATTGAGTCATTGAATCACACACATGATATACATTTGAAAACGGTGTTTGCATTTCAAAACACTCTCCGTTCACACAAATATTTTTAAGCCTTTTGTAAAAGTTTTTTTATCTACACTGCAACATCAGAAAATGCTAAATTCGCTTTACTAAAGCCACAAAAAACTTAATACAGACATAAGTTTTCATGCAATTCTTCTGGCAGTATTGTTTTATTTAGCACCAATGGGAGGGGAAATTTCTGTGGGTGATTTATTAACATGGCGCCAATTAAAGAACACAGACCCAACATCTCATTTACATATCGACCAACGCAATATACCAAGCTCAGCTCAAATTAGTGTAGTCGCAAATAAAGAATAAAGAAATAAAGAAGCCACAGTACATTGAAAAGAACCGGAGGTTAGATAGATAGACCTGGTATTGTGTGAGTTGCAAGTCGTCTTTTATTTCCTGAAGCAAATGAAAAATATCATGGCTTTTCAAACGATATGTTCGAATAATGTGTTCTTCTGGCATTCCAAATAAATTAATGCATGTGAAAAAAAATCCTCTCCCTTCTACTATGCCCTCTCTGTTCTCTAAGGAGCCTCCTCCTAGCATGTATTGTTTTTCAAGTTAATGGTATTATAGTGTTATAGGTCGTTTTTTTTCGCAGAATGTTTCAGATGATTAAAAAATACGCTATATATTTTTTAGCAACATAACACTCGGTGAGGTGTTTCTTTTGGAGACACCCTGACAGAGAATTACACTATATCAAATAAATAAATAATCAACCTTTCATTGATGCATCAACAACCAAATGGAGAAAACCATTTCCGCTCACACACACATCATCTCTCACCGCTGACTCACCTCACCGTTCAGTATCAATCCATATGAGTCATGCTGTGGTATTGAGGCCTTCCTGTGTGTCTGCTCCTGGTCCAATTGACTATTGTCTTGGTGATGTAGTGAAAATTGGAAGACGCTGAGCCCTGGGCTCCCTGTGGACTTCCTCGGCTGGAACCCTAAGGATGGAAAAGCCAGACCTACATTAACCCCTTGCAATTCCCATCTCCTCCTCTGTTCCAGGGCCAGGGGCTTCAGAGGGTCCTACATTATTCATGTCCTATTGAAATGATAAGCTGTCTACCTGCGACCAAACATAATGAATTCAGACGCTGTTGAGAATCCAAACTAGCCGAGGCACTAAACCCGAGGAATGATAAAAGGTTATGCTCCTTATCTACTCTCTACGACAATAGGGTTAATTTCTTAGGAAAATTATCATACATTATAATACTTGTTTTTTTTTTTTTAACAGTATATTGAGAAACTGTCTTAAAACTATCTCTCATTAATTAAAGAAAAGTTTAAATGAATTATAAATATTAGAATTTTAGATGAAAATCTAACCAAATTAAAAAAAGTTTAGGTTGAAGTGCTGAAATTACTAAAACTAAAATGAAAATAAATTAAAGCTCAATAAAAATACTAAAACTTAACCTAAAATAAAACCTAAAAATATATTTAGAGCTAATACAAATTATTAACATACTATAATAGAATATAAATAATACTAAAATAATATAGATTTTACATACACCCTGAATCTGGATATAACTTTTTGTTGTTGTTGTTTCATTACGTTACTTATTTCATTGCATTACATTTTGTAATATAAGAGTCGAATGAGACCATAAAATAAAGGAAGTTATATATCATTTTTGTCACACATATCTCACGCTCCCTATCTCAGAAGGCCAGGACTAGTAAAAGTCATGCTTTGGGTAAAAACATGAGCTTCAGAGATACTGGAAAAAGGACCCATCTGTTAAGAGTATCTCAGCCCCTCTCTCTCAAGAAAAAAAAAAGCCCGTTCCGTTAGAAAGCGAGGCTTTGAGGAGGGGGGCCGGGGGATGGTGGTTGGGTAACCTCACATGGGGCGCCCCTTTCTGCCTGAGAGGAGATGCACATACCAAGAACTTCATCAAGAGTGGAAGACATCCATCATTCGCCCCAGTGCCATTATAAACAACCCAGACTCA
>NC_066873.1:15023206-15053206 GCF_022985175.1 Labeo rohita
GGCATGATTCTTGGAAGTAATTTCGAAGTGTTAAATGAGATACACAGTATGTTGCTGAGACGGCTTATTCTGTGCCTTTGAAACCCTCATTTCAGTGTACTTTCATTATTCCTTGAGGGATTGCAGTTTAAATGCTAACTGATCATGCCTCTCTCAAACATTATACTGATTACATATTGCTAAGAATAAAATGTTGTGCATCAAATATTAAAACAGCCATGAAATAGTAAATAGTTTTTATTCATTTTCTGCTTTCATTTTAATTGCAGATAAGGCCCAATCTTAAGTAGTTT
The DNA here is from genome assembly GCF_022985175.1 of Labeo rohita. NCBI lineage: Eukaryota > Metazoa > Chordata > Actinopteri > Cypriniformes > Cyprinidae > Labeo > Labeo rohita. Next base: position 15,023,500 of record NC_066873.1, read on the forward strand.
TTCCTTTTTTATTCTAATTGTTAAAATACTGTATTCAGTTTCATATCATTTGCTTGAATTTTTGTGTTAAAAAAAAAAAAACACCGCCTCAATTCTCACAAACCACGTTTGATGTTAGGTGGAATCAGAACACTGCTCTCTAACCCAGATTTTAATTTGAAGGACCGTGTAAGTGTATCTTTGATGTTTTATTCACCTGCCCTGCTCTTTAGGCCTCATTAATACTTAAAACGGAACTACAGAGAAAAAAAGGATTGAGAAAAAAGAGCTGATGTGAGCAAATGCGACTTCAGTGCACACCGTAGGTTCTTCAAAACACCAACGCTTTATTAATCTCTCAAATGAATGCTGAGGATTTCGAATGCATTAGAATAATCTAATTATTTTCAAATTTCATATAAATTTAAATATTCTTAACGTCTGGCAATTTAAGCTAATTTGACTTCCTCGTTGTGCGAAAAGACATTGCACTCATCAACTAAACCTTCTTGTCGGGCTCAGAGACCAAATAGAGCAACAACCCAAATAGCTATGCCTATACAATATATATGTGTGTGTGTGTGTGTGTATATATGTTATATTTGTCTTTTCTTTCCAAGACCATCCTTATGATTTTGCCTGCGGGGGGTTTGAGGGGCATTAACTGATGTTAAGCTAGCCTGAAGCTGAAACACCTGCTCCCTCTGTATGGCATATAAATGAGCTCTCGCTTTCTGCTGAAGCCACAGGACACCTTGGCAAGAGGCGAACTAAACGAATGATGTGTGTCATTGCCATTTTTCGTACACATCACTGTAAACCGCTGTGCCAGTTTGTCTTTATTGTTCAGGGAATTGCCACTGAACCATGACAAGATAGAGAAGTGGAAAAGAAAAGGAGAAAGTCTGAACAAAACAGAAAATGGCTAGTTGTTTTGCTGGTCTCCCAACATGACAATTGAGTTTAGCTGGTTACTTATCCAGTTTCCTAGCTGACACGTACCTTAATCCTTCTGAAACCAGCAAAGTGAACCAGCTGAGACCAGGAGAGGATGGATTTGACAGCATGGAGGAAAAGCACTTGCTTTTCTTCCAGATGTGAGTTCATATATTGCATTTCCTTTCAGAACAAATCCAATGATCTTCCTGTTTGAATGTAGCGTTGCAGCTGACTAGATGTTTTGCCAGTTCACGCTACAGACATTGACAGTTCAGTTAATGCAGTTTGGCGTTTTAAAAGTATGTAGGACATTGCGATTTTACATTTTTAAAGTAAAGAGAACATCAAAGGTTTTGAGTAAAAGGCTGTTACTGATAGTTACTGGGAAAAAAAACCTGAAATGGTTGATTTTTCGAAGAATTTTCTCAAGTGTACAGAATCCACTGGCACTCGGGCGAACAAAGAGTGGATTGATATGGATTTGTAATCCTGCAGCAGCTGTATCCTCCTTCTGTCGTCCCTGCTCACAGGGTGGAAAACCCAAACTTGCATGAGGGGATCGTTATAGATCCTAAACACTTGAGTTTCTTTAGCCATAAATATCCCCCCTCTTTTTCCCCCTCATCCCCCAAAAGGCTTTTTATAATGAACTGGATTCTCTCCAAGTGGAGGTTTAGACACCTTATCTGTCAGAGAAGATCAAAGGATGAACTCAGGTTCAAAACTTACTGAGCTCGACTCGAGGATCCAGCGTTTAATTAGGTCCTAATTGGCACATGGCTAAACAGACCCACTGAGCAGGTGTAAACAAGATGGAATACGATCCATGTGGCAGCAGGAGAATCTCGAGGGGGAAAAAAATACAAGCTGGATAGTACTGGACGGACGGAATATCATATTAAAGTGAAATTACAATGAAGAGTTTTTCTCTTATACAAACATAATCTATTTGTCTCATCTATTTGTCATACTGTATGAATCAAGGAGCATTACTTCTAAAACACTTCACTGTTACTTACCTGCTTCGGCAGGATGATACCAGTAATTTAACATCCATTAGGATGATCACAAATCAAAGTATAAACCAGATAATTTATAAACCATTACACGGAGGGTGGTCATCGTATATGATCGTGACCAATGGTGTTATAACAGTCCCCAGTCTCGCCTGTTATAATGATGTAATGTGAGATGAGCACATGTCACATGTGTGCTGAAAAAGGTTGGCTGGCTAATTAGCAAGTATTTGCTTCGCTATGCCTGGATTAGCACAAATCCGTTCCCATCATTATTCTTTTCATAAATATTTAAAATAATGACTGAGAAATGTAAAAAAGTCATCCGGTGTTTCACATTTAGATCTTCATTCTAATGTAAATCAGTGTTGTTATTAGCTAAACTGAAATTAAATTATTAAAAATCATTTTTTAAATTAAACTTTAAACACTTTCATTAATTGTAAATGTTGCCTTAAAAATAAATAAATTAATTAATGACGGAAAGGTTCAATCAGTCACTGATGCTTCAGAAGGTAACACAGTGCATTAAGAGCCAGGGGGTGAAAACTTTTGAATTTGAAGATCAGGGTAAATTTAACTTATTTTGTCTTCTGGGAAACATCTTCTGTAGCTTCTGAAGGGCAGTACTAAATGAAAAAATATATGATATTTCGGCAAAATAAGAAAAATGTACACATCTTCATTCTGTTCAAAAGTTTTCACCCCCCGGCTCTTAATGCTTCATTTTTCCTTCTGAAGCATCAGTGAGCATTTGAACCTTCTGTAATAGTTGCATGTGAGTCCCTCGGATGTTCTTAGTGTGAAAAGATGGATCTCAAAATCATACAGTCATTGTTGGAAAGGGTTCAAATACACAAAAATGCTGAAAACCCAAAAAAATTTTGGGATCTGAAGGATTATTCTGAAAAACAGTGGACAGTTTAATTGTTCAGTACAAACAAGGAACTCATGAACAACTATCACTAAAAAAACACAGCTGTGGATCATTCAGGTAACAACGCAGTATTAAGAATCAAGTGTATGTAAACTTTTGAATGGGGTTATTTTTATAAATTCAACTATTATTTTCTCTCGTGGACTATATGTAAACATCTTTCATGTGAAATATCTCATTCAGGTCAGTACTAAATAAAAAATAACATGCATTTTGTATGATTCCTCTTATTTTGGTAAAATAATTAACATTTTGCAGATTCTGCAAGGTGTATGTAAACCTTTTACTTTATTAAACTGTAGAACGGAACAAAAATAAATAACAAAATAAATAAATTATGAAAGTATGAAATAAAAGCTAATGAAAATACTGTTATAGTTTATACAGTAAATAATTCTAAAATAACACCGGTGTCTCTGTGAGCTTGGTAGCATCACTGAGGTGTTTTAGCAGTTTGATCATTATTCTGGAATAATCTAGCAGAGGTGAAAGGTTAAAAGCCCTCTTGCTTTCTGTTTACGACTAAGGGTATAATACAAGACGGTGATCTATTTAGAGGGCGTGAATAAACATCATCCATTGTCCTGACAAGGCTTAATGCAAACCAATCTCTTTCCTCAGTCTCTGGCTCGGGCTGAGGGAGCGCTTTGAAGGCATACTTTTTATTATGGTTTGAAATGGAAATATTGCTTTCATGAGGGATGAGCTAGTGCATTACTCAGCAAAAGTGGACAAAAGAAGTTTTTATTTGAATTAGGCCAGTCCATTTATTAGTTTTTGCGTTTAGGTAGTACTTTGGCATGGTTTCAACAGCTCTTTGGAGATTGTCCTGAGAAAGGGATCTGCACGCCAGCAGCCGAGCTGTGCTCTTTCTTTCATCAAAAGAGAGGAAAAAACACCATGAGGGACACGTTTAGAAGGAAATTTTGACTACCATCAATAATGGATTAAAGACCCATATGTTCACATTTCAATAATGTAGCTGGCTTAAAATTTTAAATAAACAGAATAGCAAGTGATAAACTGCTAGCAACTTTAGTTCAGAAACTTTAGAAGGGAATGTCATTTAGAAAGAATTGTACAGAATCATCATTAAAAAAGATTTTCTCTTAGGTTTAAGAAAATTGAACTGAGGTATAAAACAGCAGAGAATTTGAATATAAGGAAGCAGAATTAAAGCAAATGAAAATTCAGCTTTTTTAAATAAAGAAAAGTTTGTCAAGTAAAGTTCATCAAGAGCAACTTTTGGTTGGTTTGACAATAGCCTTGTTTAAAAGTTTTGAAGGTCTACAAAGCCTTGTGAACTGCTTTGTGAAGGCAATAGCGATAGATGGACGGAACAGTTTCCCAGAATGCATTACCCGTATTGAATTTCACTGAGGTTCAGTTCAGTAAATTCATCTTTTGTTCCATTTTAACTTCCTTTGGGGTGTGGCCAAATTAAATCAGTTAAATTTAATTTAAATTTACACTCATAAACTGAAACTGCAGTTCTGAATTTTGCAGAGCTTGTTGGGTTTTAATCCATTTACTGGGTTGTTTTTTGACATAGTGCTGGATCAGTCAACCAATTGAAAGGCTTTCACTGGTTTATTTAATGGCAAGGCAGTCTTTTACAATCATAAAATACTCAAAATACTCAAAAAAATCAGTTAATGTTTTAGGACATAACAAGACCAGCAACAGCAGCCAATGGGAATCTGTGGGAAGAAAACTGCTATCAGTATAACATATGAGTATAGGATTGTGAACTGGCTGTTAATGAACTAGAACAGCCAGTTCACAATCTTATGCTCATGTTTGAAAAAGTTATATCAAAAACAGCTTTACCCTGTGTCATCTGGTCTGTCAGACATTTAAATTTCAACCCGTCAAACACATAGCGTGACCACAGCTGCATCGCTAACTGGATCCATAGCGTTCCTATAGAGTGTTTTTATGACGCATCATCAGTCGACCATATTGGCAGCATAGAACGTAAACAATGCCACTGAACCGAATGAAACTTGCATATTTTGCTGATTATTGCTGCTGAAAATGGTCAATTATTGTCATGTTTTGGGCTGTACTAATTGGTCAGACTTGGAAAAACATTTGGAGTACTATAGGCTGCCAAAAGTTATAACAAATCAAGGAGAAGAGTGCAAAAAACTGTCCGAGGAACAAAAGGCGTTTGTGGTTGGCCAAACTAAACCAGGATTTCCAGGGCAAAAATCTTAACAACATTCGTGTTTGCTCTTATCATTTCTGGTCAGGTAGGTGAAATATTAGGCTAATATTTTAAGTAATACATACATATCTTTATCACCTATTAATTTTAGTTTGTCAAACATATTGCACCCTTTCCTGCTTACCAAGTCCTTCTCTATATGATGTAGCAGCTTCCACACATTTCTTTCCGTGGTTTAGACAGCATAAATTAGCATTAACCATGCATTAACCCACATTAACCATGCAATCCATGCTGTTGTTTAACTGACCAAATCATGACGTAAGTGCAAACCCTCTAATGTAGTTAGTGGACTGCATGGAAACTTTGTTACACATGACAGACAGCAATATCGCGTCATGTTTCAGCCCTGGTCGCGCATCCATTTGGCATTGTGAATGCTGCATTTGTAGAAGGATATAGTGTAAGCAGACGTTAACTGCAATTAAAACTACAACAAAAAAGGAAAAATGTGAGACTACAAATGTTTTCCTATTTGTACATTTTTCAAAAAAAAAAAAAAAAAAAAAATGCTGGGTTATTTAGCAACCCAGCGCTGGGTAAATACGAGCACATGCTGAAATTATTTTGACCCAACTGGTTGGGTTAAATGTTTTTGTTGTTTTATTTAACTCAGCTATTGTTTAAAAATTACTATATACTGCTTGCTTAAAATGGGCTGGAAGTTAAAAATCACACACAGAATTATAGATGCAACAGCAATAATCAAAAGATGAACATTTATATGCAAGAACACCCATGGAAACAAATATAAGACAAATTTATGAAAAATGTATTTGTGTGAGTGCATAGTTTACAATATTACATAAATTTAAAGTTGTTTAACAACCATTTTAGAAATAAATAAATGTAAAACATTTAAAATTAGCATTTTAATTTAAAGTTATTGAACCATTTTCTGTAATCACTTTACACCAAAATAGTGCTAATTCTCTGACCAGTGATGGGCTGCTGTTTGGCTGGGGAATTGCCACCTCGCGTTTCACTTGTAGCTAAAAGATGGCGTGACTGACTTTATAACTTGCCCTTAAACAAACAGTACTGAGATTAGACATCAACATCAGCATCAAAATAAATTAAATTCAGTATTATAACGAATAAAACCAGTTTATGTTATGTGAGGCAAAAAGCGTTTCCATCATATATATATATAGTTGTATGGTATGTAAATTATAAAGCACTAATATAAGTAAAATATATGATAATATTGTTCTAATATGATTATTATCAGGGTTTAAATTATAGGCATATAGACTACAGGGCTCGACATTAACACTTCATTGACGCTACACAAGTAACCAGATTAAAACATCAATAACCGAAAATAACTAGGCAATCACTACAACAAAAGTATTATTCTGGTTTTTCTTTACATTTCGAGCAGCAGTGTAGTGCAGGGTATATGCAGGTATAAGGCATATACCAACTTCTTTATCATTCGGCTTTTCCACTTCTAAATCCCCTCTGATGCGCATCATTCAGTAGTGTCCTGCATTAGTCAAAATCACGACAGTCCACCACACGAATAGCTAATTAATGAATAAATGCAAATATTCCCTAAGAACACCTAGTAAAGACAGTGATGCGGTCAGGGCCGTGGCGCTGGCTTCCTTTGAAATATGTTTAATGATTGCGATCGGTTTTATAATAAAAATACATATCTAATATGACTTATATAATTAGCATGAAACAAACAATATAATTCTTATTCTCAAGGATTGAAGATTAAATGAAAAAAAAGATTGCACAACCACCAATTAAGTGGCAATATGCACCAAATATGCAAATGACCTTTTAAACAGAAGAAGATGAAAGAAGCAGTATGGCGCGCTTTATCTTAGCGTCCGTTTCCATAGTGACTTATCGTTTCATCGCTCTGTTGAGAATGTCTTGCGTGTTAACCAGGAACATACTCCGTGTTGAATGAACTTACTCCGGGACGCTTTTTTGGAACCAGCATACCTAGAGTAAGCAAGGTTTGGTTTTAACCCTGCTTTCTGGAATACACCCCTGGTTGAAAAGGAGAACAAGGTCGGCAAGAACATTTACGCACTTATTAACACACATATATAGCCTATGTCCTGTCTCTATGATGGTGTTATGTGTTTATTTTGTTTATGAGTAATTTTATGTTGTTTATGATAAATGTTAGCATTAATTTAGTAATTTTGTTGCTTTAACGTTGATTGTTTGTTTCATTTATATGGCTGTGAATTCATTACAAATTCCAATATTGTTTATTCATCTGTCGTTTTAGCTCTTACGGTGTTGTGCAGTTAATACAGACAATAAACACAAAGGAGGACAGTACAGCATCAGTGCATGAGTTAAATCCTTTATGCTTCAACCGGGCTGTCACAGCGACACTGACTTAGTCACTAACCCAATGGCTGGGTAATACAAAAACTACCCAACACAGGAAAAAACATCCCAATAAAATTACCTAGCAGCTTCAACCTTGCAATTGGGTAAAAATAACCCAGCATTTTTTAGACTGTACAGTAATAATTTGATAGGAATACAGTGTAATACAATCCTTAATTTCATTCAGGATTTTTTAATTTCATTCAGAATTTTCCCCTCAGGAGCTGGTTTGGCACAGACTTTCCAACATTGGGTTACACTGACCCAGTGCTGGGTAGGTTTGTGAGGGGGTTTATCATTTGTAGTGACAGTGAAAACTACCCAGCACCTGGCTAAAAATGTAAAATAAATAAATAATAACAATCCAATTAATTGACCCAATTAGCTGAACCCAACATTTGGGTAAAAAAATAACCCAGCATTTTTAGAGTGCAGAAAACCTACCCAACACCTAGCAAAAAATATTAAAAATAACCCAATACAATTACCCAATGGGCTGAAAAAAAAAATAACCCAGCATTTTTAGAGTGTAGAAATTAGAAAATTTGATTCATAAGTACTTCAATTTGTACTAAATAGGGGAATCATATGACAGACGATGCACAAAAAAAACAACAACAAAGTTACAGGCAGTGAAACAAAATGTATTGCAACACTTCTTAGTTTCTTCTACTTGTACTGTGATGTTGTAATACTAGTACAGTACAATATTATTAAATTATATGTTTCCTTACCTCCCCAAAAGACACGCGCACTAAAGAAAGTCTGGAGCTCCTGTTCCCTGAGGGATTTCATTCTCTTCCTGCTCCGTCAACACATTCATTTATTTGAGAGCTTGTGACACTGTAGCCTGAAATATCATGAGCTAATGAGTTTATTCACAACACTCCACTGCTTGTCATTGAATAATTTATTGTAAATGTGTCAGATAAGCACCTTGACTGGACAAGCATATCATTTTTCCAGATAGTAAGCAGATTCACTTCACTTGCTGTTTTGCTGATGCTGGTGCTGTAGCATTTTGCTCTGAATAAAGACAGAAATTCCTGCTGCCTCTTTTCAGCTTGGTATATTTCAACTGTCCGTTTTGCAGCTAATCAGCTGTAAAATTATTCACAGGATGAAGGATTTTCTGAAGAAGCAGTGCTAGAACATCTTTTGATTTCTCTCGTAAGAGCTCCGTGTTTGCCTGCAGCAGCTCTAGGGATACTTTTTTGAAATGATTTCTAGTCACATTTGTATGCAGAGGAACGATAAGTCAGAAGGTTTAAAGGGTTGAGTTGTATTTGGACGTTAACTCCTTGTACAAGTTGTCTATCTTAACCCAGCACATGAAAAGGAGGATTAGAGCACTAGGCGTTCATCTGGCTTTAAAACGGTTTCACACATCACAGTCACGTTGCCTTTAGCACCTATAGCTTTGACCTTGCGAGTGCTTTCAAATGTAGTCTGCTTTGAGAGTGAGTGGAGCAGACAGGGTGGTCCCCGCTTCACTCGCAGACGAGCATGTGACCGCAGCCACATGACCTGTGAACATGCGATTGCTGTTGCCCACTAGAATTATTGTCAGTTAAAGGAATAAAGCTGTGCTGCTCTTTTTTCTGCCTTGAGATGTAGCATATATTCAACCCAGACACAGTTGAAGTCAAAAGTTTATGTGCACCTTGCAGAATCTGCAAAATGTTAACTATTTTACTAAAATAAGAGAGATCAAAATGCATGTTTTTTTGTATTTAGTACTGCTCCGAATAATATGTCACATAAAAGACATTTACTTACAGTCCACAAGAGAAAATAATAGTATAATTATAAAAATGACCCCGTTCAAAAGTTTACATACACTTGATTCTTAACACTGTGTACCTGAATGATACACAGCTGTTTTTTGTTGTTGTTGTTGTTGTTGTTTTTGTTTAGTGATAGTAGTTGATGAGTCCTGAACAGTTAAACTCCCTGCTGTTCTTTAGAAAAACAAATTCCGCTATTTTTTTGGTTTTTCAGCATTTTGTGTATTTGAACCCTTTCCAACAATGACTGTACGATTTTGATCGATCTTTTCACACTGAGGACAACTGAGGGACTCATATGCAACTATTACAGAAGGTTCAAACACTCACTGATGCTCCAGAAGGAGAACTATGCATGCATGAAAAAAAAATGCATCAAGAGCCAGGGGGTGTAAAGTTTTGAACAGAATGAAGATGTGTACATTTTTCTTTTTTTGCCTAAATATCTTTTTTTTTTTTTCATTTAGCACTGCCCTTCATAAGCTACAGAAAATACTGTTTCCCAGAAGACAAAATAAGTTAAATTTACCCTGATCTTCAAATTCAAAAAGTTTTCACTGCAGCTGGAATTGCTTGCCAGTTCAGTGCTGAACAGGGTAAGGATCTGTATATCTTCTTTAGTGTTTTGAAATAACACAATTTCAATTTTTGGGTTAACTATTTAAGGTAAAACCTGAATGGTCTAAAAAAAAAAAAAACTTCCAAACGATTTGTAACCATTTATGTAGCCATTTACAATACAACCAATACAAAGAGTACATTTCTAAGAACTTCATGAGCCAGCTTTCCCCCCCACCAGTACGCATCTTACTCTGTGTCATGATCATGAATGACTTGATTTCGAGCCCAGCCCAGAGCAGCAGGTGATCCAGGAGCTGGAGATGGAGAATTTTCACTCATGTGGTGCCTGAACTGCAGGGTAGGCTAGATACACAAGCCCTTAGCTGATCTGCCAATTATTCAGTCCTGATAGCCCAGCAGCAGGTGCATTTAGCAGGAATGAGAGAAACGGAAAGAAAGGAAGAGGGACTGAGAGAGGCCCGTACCACAACTTAACATCTCTGCTTTTCCCTAAATCACTTGTTCTTTGTATTTTTATCAGCATGGTGGCTTTTCTCCTGTCTCCCATTTAATTCCCTTCGTCTCTCTATCGCTAGTCCTCAGATAGTTTCTCTTCACTGTGGTAATCCATCCTATTCTACATGGTAATGGTCCATCAGTGGCGATCAATATTTCATACAGAAATAACCCAACTTGAGTGTTCTTGTCTAACCCGCCCTCCCCCCAGCCCCGGGGTCATCAAAACTGTTATTTCAGGAAAAAGAGCCCTGAGCATGCATTAGGACGTGAAGGAGAAGGGCCAGACATCAATCATTCATGATACACTGCTGCCTGCCAGGAGAAACACAATGATTTATGCAACACTTGTTATGACGCCTCGGTACAGTCGGGCCATTGCTTCGTGACTTGCAATGATGGAGCAACGAGGCATTTCCAAACATCTCTGATGTCTGGCTTTGACTGAGATCAGATGCGCTTTCTTAGGGTTAGAAATATGACATGCTGTGTTCTGCCACATAGCTACTTAGAACATAAGAACCTGGATTTTCATGTGCGTTTGTTTTCCAAGTAACATTCAGGGCATTGTATTTTTTATTTATAATGTATTATATTTTGTTTTATTTATCAAGACCGTATGTATATATGTACAATATGTTGATTTTCTTCTCTTTTATTAACTGTTTTTACTTTAAGCATATATGAGGCATTTAAAATATTATGTTGGATTTAATATTTAACATAAGCCAATTTATAGATTTAAAAGCAAACATTTTATAAAAGCACATTATTTCTTCTGTGAAAGGGAACATCGGATGCCCATTTTCTACAAGTTGATATTATTTTTTAGGGTCTTGATGGAAAGTCTATAACATACTTTGGTTAAAATTTCTCAGTGGTAGTGTAAATCAACACCCTTTTTACCTTGTCAAAATCAGCTCTGCACACAGCAACCCCTTTTGTTGCATGTCTCTTTAAATGCTAATGAGCTCTGCTCACCCGCCCCTCTCTTCCGTCCTGTTGACTTTATCTGCATTTAGCCGCAAACTTGCTAACTAGCACATTATTTAGAAAGGTAAAGATTCATTAAAAAAACATAGACACATTTAGGTAGATCGGGGGGCGCATTCCCTTCAAAAGAAAAAGTAATCCTATACGTCTTCAGTGGCTCAGATGTCAGGAGTAAACAACACAACACCTCAGTCTCTTAGGAGACATTCTTGTCTACCCCTGCTCCTGCATCGAAACAGTGGTGGTGGTTGGACTGTTCACAGCTCACTCAGAGCGGGTCTAAGGTAAGACGGCCGTGTCAATCGTGGGAGCGGCTTTGGTCAGTGTGATGTCACACAGACAAGAATCAGGGAATGGCCTGATTTGAAAAAGGGGATATTATTTATAGAGATTTAAAAAAAAATACCACTGTGTGGATTTTTATCATTATAGGGTGGTTGTGTAAACACTCTGCCAACACACATTTATGTTCAAACAACATGTAAAAGAGAGTTTTGCATCAGATGACTCCTTTAAAAGGATTATTTGGGCTGTAAAGTTGTTCTCATTTTTACAGTCATTTTAGGGTTTATGGTGTTACAGCAATTTAGTTTGGATATAAAATTGGATATAACTACACATAAACAGTTAGTATGTGATTTTTTTCTGCAATAAAATCATGTTAACACATTGTTTACATCTTGTTAATGAGCTATACTATTAAAATGTTTATGGATTGGCCATATTTATAGATATTTCATTGCAATTGCATTCAGTTTGTTGTTTTTGTTTTGTTTTTGATGGCAATCAACATAGTCACAAATGCTTTCGACTTGCTTTTTTCATGCAATGCATGAGTACAAAACAGTAGGGGTGGGAATCTTTCAGTACATCACAATTCGATTCCAATCGATTCTTTGGGTCATGATTCGATTAAAAATCAATTCACAATTTTTAGATAATTTTAAGAACAATTCACAATTTTTTTTTTTTTTTTTTTTTTTTTTTTGTGCACACTGGACATCAAATGCACCAGTATTTTTAATACAAAAAACATACCAAGCTATAGTATTGGTAGTCCTGACTCAAGAAATTAGGGATGTGTCTGAATGCGACCACGCTGTGTTTAGAAAGGAAATGACGTACTACAAAACCCCTAAATACGAGATGGGAGGAAAAAATATATTTTCGTGCTTTCTCTCGCAATTATATCATTGGGTATCAGGGAGCCATTATTAATATGCGGGACACTGAAACCGATTTTGTATGCGCGTTTGTATTTTACTTTCATTTTCGAGATTAGCGATCACACAGAGCGACAGAAGGCCTGCTTACTTAGATGTTTGTTAGTGGGGCTCAGGATCTGCAAATCATTCGCCATTGTCCTATCAGTCATCTATCCTTACTCTGTTTATGTGGTAAGTGAAATAAACATCATGTACTCTAATGTAACAGGCACTGTTAACCATGTCTCTTTAGTGGCTCCATAGAATGCGTTGTCTTTTTTCCATCCCTTTCTGAATACTTCCCACAAAAAGATCAATAATTAATATAATATTTTCATTCATTATCCAAACACTTGCCTTCGCTGAAAATGGGGCAGGATGTATTTGTTTTTCTTTCTCCATTGCTGTTGCTGTTTTGTTCCTACAACATCATGCTATTATTATTATCACATGACCTAGAAAACCGATTTTTGAAATTTGTGAATCGTTGCGAATTGCTAGAAGACTAAATCGTGGTTTAAATGTGAATCAATTTTTCCTCCACCGCTACAAAACAAAAACTCTGCTCATCAAAAGATTTCATGGGGTCTTTAAAGTCAAACCTTTCTTAGACCAGCGTAAACCTTCACACCATTATCTGTACTAGCTGATGGCCATTAGGGAGTTTGCAGCAGTATTTGGGCATTTGGCAGGAATACTAGACCTTCCAGGAAAGCATCTCTCACAGTTTCAGTGCTTCATTGCAAGGTAGCTCTAAAATAAACAATGGTCTACCCAGTATGTATACAATGTGTATGAAAATACATAAAATATTGTGCACTGGGGCTGCCAGATCCCCTTCCCTCCCTATCAGTTCCTGATGATAGATATGTAATTATACATGAACAAATCCTTCCTCACTTGTGGCCTCTAAAAGAGGAAGACAGTTTTCAAATGGGATCTTTGTGAGAGTAGTTATCAGGGATATTTGTAGTTACACTTGTTGTATTAATTCCAGTGGATATGATTTCACTCTCTTTCTCAGTGCCAACTTGTAGCACCTGCTCACATCTGTCTTATGCTGGGATTTCTCTGAGAAAGTTACCAAAGCAAGGATTTATTTGTGCGAGTGCATGCATGTGTGGAAAATCTGTGTGTAACCCATACTCTGTTGCAGACATTTCTTATGACCATATGTTTTAGTTCATTTTTTTTTTTTTTTTTTTGCAGTGAATTCAAAAAAATACTGCTTCCACTTCTAAATTCCAAACATGAATATACATTTTGCACATGTTCTTTAGGCTCTGTAACATGTCAGGGTAAGTAAGGAACTAATGTAACGCACTGTGCTACAGACATGAAATAATACCCAAGAAACCACATTTAACCAGCATGCTTAAAACTACTAATACTGCTTAAAGGATTAGTTCACTTCCAGAATAAAAATTTCCTGATAATTTACTCACCCCCATGTCATCCAAGATGTTCATGTCTATCTTTTTTCAGTCAAAAAGAAGGTTTTGCAGGTCTAAATTGACATTTCAATGCAGCTTCAAAGGGCTCTACACGATCACAGTCGAGAAATAAGGGTCTTATGTAGCGAAACGATCAGTCATTTTCTAAAAAATCTATATTATTTATTTACTTTTTAACCACAAATGCACATCTTGCACTAGCTCTGCATCCAGCACTTCATGCATTACGTAATCACATTGAAAAGGTCACATGTGACGTAGGCTGAAGTACCGACCCAGTGTTTATAAAGTGAATGTGTAAAGACTAAGTCAAACGTCAACAGCAATGTTGAACAATTGAAGTTGGAGGAGAAAATGAGATGGAGTTTCTAACCCTACCCTAAGTTTTTGAACCTGAGTAAACAGACGAAGAACTAACCTGAACCTGAATAATTGTCACTTTCACACTCACGCTGGATTATAAATGATAAAGTTCTACATTTTTAAGTATTAAAAATATATGCCTTTCCAAGTCTCTAATCATAGATGATTACAACAGCTCATGTCAAACACCTCCACAGGGCTTTTTGAAGCAGCAACCTTCTCTCTCTTTCTCCACATGTTCTTTCATGTATTTGAGGAGCACAGTGTCGGTGGCAGCTCTCTGCAACTTCCTGTCAAGTTTAGTCAAGAAGTCTGCTCAGATAGGCTATAGAAGTCCATCAAAGTGGAGTTCAGACTCTTCCTGCTCCGCTCGCTCCAGACACCCGCTCTGTGTTGCTCTTAAAAGCTCAGAGTGACGAAGACGTTGGACCGGTGCTGTCAAGGTCTTGGCTGTCTGACCGTCGGCAGTGAAGTTAATGACTGTTCTGCAGCCGTTTGATGTCTGTCTACTTTCAGGAGTTCACAAGATGTCATCTTCTGCCCCACATACGCAATCCTACCCTTAAATGATACCGGTCAGATCAAAGCTCTCCAGCTGTTAAAGCAGAAGTTACTTCGCAGAATGCACCTTCTAGAAGAGCCTGTTTTATCTAGTAACTCAACAGAAACTGTTGAGTGTGACATGGTTTGCATATAAACAGCCACTCTGTGTCAATTGGGTGGCATTTTGACAGTGCAGTTAGTGATGTGAGTGTGCGGCGTAGTGAAAGTGTATGTGTGCATATGTGTGTGTTTGTGCTGCTCTCGGCAGTGGTGTGCGGTGATGTGGGACTGACAGGCATGGACTGTAGCCCAGACCTCCCTGTGTAGGAGGCTTTGGGCAGCGCAGACCTGATTAGGCAACATGAGGCAGGCTGAGTGTTGACATCATCCCCTTAATAACTCCTTCACCGCTCAGACACACCACCCACATGCACACATGCTTCCTGCCGATCATTACCGCATACGCCCTGGGATAATAAACGTGACACCTACAGCCAGACGGCGGCTGATAGGACGACACCTGTCACAGATTCCCTCGCTATGGCCACTATGGCATATTCAACATGTGAAACCAGAAGATGGACCTTAAATTAAAGGGACAGTTCAGGCAAAGATGAACATTCTGTCATCATTTACTCAATCTCATGTCATTCCAATCCTGCTCTCCACTGTACAATGAAAGTGGGGTCCAAAACAACATCGGACCCTACTGGCTTTACAGAGAAGAAAATACTGAGAAATGTATCAATCTTATTTTTGTGTTTTACAGAAGAAAATAAGCCACTTTTTTCAAAAAATTGGGGTCAGAAGATTTTTTTAAATGTTTTTGTCTCTTAAAATCACTCAGTTATCAGTTATTGAGAAAGTACATAACCAATCAGTGTTCAAAACTCCTTACTTTAGCCTGATTCACAACGGTGAGCTTGTAATAATGTTTTCTAATTTGAGTGGTTCGGGGTCAGTTTCTGTGAAATACGAGTTTGCTGCCTCTTGGGTTGTTACATCACGTCTGTATACATAAAGGAGTCCCGGCTAGTAGGTTTATAGTAGGCAATTAGAGATTAGACTGTACAGAAATTGAATATCTACAGATAACGCTAATACACAGTAAATACACTTAGTCACGCAATGTTGATGTTATTAACATTGACGATTTGAGAATAACAATTATAGTAATTTGCACATTTTGATATGATCTGAGCTAACTTTGTGATCAATAGATTACCATTGGTAGCGCAATTTATTATTAAAAAAAAATTCAGTTGGTCAGAAAAACTGACAGACATGGTGCAGTGAATTTCCACACTGGTGCTTTGACTGACAGCACACACATACGTCTCAGAACATTAGATTCATCTGCGCTGAGGAGCAGTGCAGATGCACAACCCACATAATTATGCAAATACCTGCAATTGCAGGTTTCAAACAAAGATAACGACAAAGCGGCAAAACTTACTGCAGGTTTAAAGGGACATATCATGGAAATTTGACTTTTTCCATGTTCAAGTGCTAAGTGCTCGACCCTGAAAACATGAAAAAGGACAACCCAGTAACTTTGTTTTGGTAAGCCTTTTTATGAAATGAGCCGCATAGATTTCAATCCCCCGTATTTTAGAAAGGGGATCTAATTTTAATATTACTGCCCCTTAAGTTGCAAATTTCCACCAACGGTGCCAACACTTTGTTTTTGCAAGCATCAATGGTGTACCAGTTCTAACGCCATGGCAAAAGTTCAAGCAAAGCACACTAACTGTTCTGTCGTTGGCTGCACAGATGAGCACAGGTAATAATTTAGGATGCATATATTTGATCAAAACATAATATTGTGAAATATTATTACAATTCGAAATAACTGTATTCTATATGAATATTTAAGAAATGTAATTTATTCCTGTGATGGCATTACTTAAGGCTTCAGTGTCACTTGAGTAGAAATCATTCTAATATGCTGATTTGCTGCTGAAGAAACATTTCTTTATCATCAATGTTGAAAACAGTTGTGCTGCTTAACATGCATCCTTGATTAAAAAAAAAATCCTTTCTTTCATTCTATTCATTCTTTAGAACAATGTTTAGGTGAGAAAATGTTGACAGTTTTTTTCATTTTTAGGTGAACTATCCCTTTAAGATTTTATTGTTTGCATAACTCCGTTTTATACACCTCTCTCAGTTTTCACAGTGGCAATGCAATTTCTTCCAGAAATAACAAACTCTTGGCCCCTGATTAGACTTGAGTCATGTTATCGGTTCAGACTTGTCAGAAGTACAGTCTTTATCGCATCCATATAAATCCAGTGTATCTTGTTCAATCCAAGACTGACGAATAATCCCTCTTACATTCCTCAGCTCTCCAAGTCAAACATGTCTGCTTCTCCGCAGCTTCGCTGAGGTGGCCTGGCTTCTTTGGGCCCTTTGTGTGTGTGGTCCTTACCAGGGAGGCAACCGCACGGTTTGAGTCCGTCCTCTGTGGCGGCCCGCGTGCTGCTTCTGGGACTCGCCGTGGCGCGCTCTCTCCTCCTGCCAGGTCGCCCCTCCCTTCTCAATGAGAGACGTCGGCATCAAATATTTACACAAGGAACTGGTGGAATGCAGGGCTGTTGTAACTGTACGCCGTTCAAAACCCTGTTGAAATAATAGCCAGAGGTGTTTTGACTCATCAGAGAACCTGAGCAGGGTTCCTTTGATGTGGCTGTGAATGTCGTTCTGTTAAATCAGCCGTATAACGTTCCTCTCTTTTGATTTGTTTAAAAGTGGGGACTGTTTAAGAGTCTATCCTGTGTTGACGTTTAACAGTATATCTTTCTTGTCACTTTACAGCTCTGTTTGATTTAGGCAGTGAAACTAATATATGCAATTAGAACTTGTAAACAGTGCAACTGTGTGACACTAGCTGTATTTTTTGGTATATTTTGCTGAAATCCAAGAGCTCTCTGACCCGGCATAGACAGCAACGCAACTCGAAGACTGAAGACTAAAGAAATTGTTGATTAAAGTTGTTATTTTTGTTTTCTTTGCACACAAAATGTATTCTTGTAGCTTCATAACATTATGGCTGAAGCACTGATGTCACATGGACTATTTTAACAATGTCCTTACTACCTTTCTGGACCTTGAACGTTGCTGTCTATGCAGGGTCAGAAAGCTCTTGGATTTCATCAAAAATATCTTAATTTGTGTTCTGAAGATGAACGAAGGTCTTACAGGTTTGGAATGACATAAGAGTAAGTAATTAATGACAGAATTTTCATTTTTGGGTGAACTATTCCTTTAAGATGCTCCCACATTTGTTTCTATCTGTATAGAGATAGAGAAACAGATACATTTTGTCATTGCAGTAGATACAGATACGGATAGTGGTTTCACTGCACATCCCTATTACTGACAAATCCTTCAAGATAAACAATAAGGATTTTGCCATCTGCAGAAGCATCATGGAAATCATGAAAACATAAGGGTCTTATATGTTGTTTCATGCTTTTCAGCTGTGCAGTGCATTGTCAGAGTGTGCAAAGCTCTCGTGCTGTTCTGATTGGCTGAGCTGATGTTGTTTTCAGCGTGGACTGAAAATTGTGTTACATGAGGCCTGAATGAATAGACAGCTACCAAGGCCAGATTGAATGTGGCTACATCTCTTGGTTTATTGAAAAGCATTTCTGCTCACTGAAATCTGTCAGAGTCTGATATTACCTGAATCCATTTCTTCTTATCTATGTGAACCATTGCTAGGATACAAAAGGGGCTCAGTGAAACAATTTACGTTATAGCAAGATAATGCCTCTCTCGGCACATTCATCAAGTTTCATGTGTTGGCTGTATCTCACCACGCCGTTCCTACACAATGCTTTGTGTGTCAGTCTATTGTTCTGCTGTAAGTGATGGCAGTGACCTTTATTATCAGCCTATTATTCCTTTGTCTTTGACCTGCCATCTTGTACCGCTGGGTCTGTCAGGTAAGCGTGACACTAAACCATTTAATCTCAGATAGTGTACAGAATAGTTATGCCATCAGTTTTACATGCATCCAACAAAGACTAACTAGAAATCAACTAACCTGGAAAGCAGGGTCGGGAATTAACGAGGGCTTGTAGCAAAAAACTGCCACCAAAATGTACAAAAAAACCCTATAGATTCAAGACAAAGGCACAAAAAAGTGTACATGCATCAGATTGCTTTTGGGTTTTTCGCCTTATAACCAATCAAATACGTTTCTGTTGAACTTAGGAATGCATCAGCCAATTAGAGGCGCTTAGATTAAACAACAATGAAAACGCCGGAGCTTTGACGCACGCTCGCAAATTCTCTCATCATAACCAGCACAGTGCAGATACAATGTAAATAAAAGATTAATTTTATTAATTTTATAGAGTTTTTCCATAACTTGTGCTAGATTTGGTTAACTTGGTTAAAGTATAAAGGGCAATAATGTACAATAATGATTTTTGTGATAAAATT
The DNA here is from genome assembly GCF_022985175.1 of Labeo rohita. Classification (NCBI taxonomy): domain Eukaryota; kingdom Metazoa; phylum Chordata; class Actinopteri; order Cypriniformes; family Cyprinidae; genus Labeo; species Labeo rohita. The sequence goes on from NC_066873.1 coordinate 15,042,839, forward strand.
GCAGCCAGTTTAAAATATTGATTATTGGGTAATTATTTAGTATTTGACATTAAAGACAACATAGTATGGTTTTTAGAATAATATTATAAATGATTATAAATATTGCCCTCACAAATGTAAAAAATGCCCCTGGAAATCAATTGCAGGGGTCAAATATTGGCCCTTAATGGAAAAGTTAACTTCTGATCCTGTTGGAAAGTCATAATGCACTATAAGAAAGAAATTTAATATTTCAGTATGTTGTACTTATTGGACCAATAATGATAACATTACAGTATATAGTCATATTCATTGGCTGATACCGATATGGCCGCTGATGTATCCCTAGGAACTGTGTTAAACAGAAAATATGTGTTTTTAAAATTATCTCAGATTGCCCCCATTCCGTTCCTTCTCTTAGGTGATCTGAAAAAGCCCAAAACTGGGATTTATGTCATTCCAAACAAATGGCGTTCAACATCAGAGCGCTCTTCATTTATCACACCCTCATTTGACAGTCCCATTTTCAGAGGCCCACTATTTCCCTCCAGCAGCTCTTACAGGACCAGGGCAAATTCACCCTGCATCAACTTCAGGGTAAGCTTTCTGCTTCAGTTATCTGTCAGAGAAACGTAAACACTAAAGGAGGCTTGCACGCACGTGGAGCACGCTGGGAAACCAGCTCTGCTGTGAATGTTTATAACTGCTTATTATGGCGGTTAATGCCCCTCTGTGATTTACAGGCTGTTCTTGAAATCGAATGTTTAACTTTGGACAATAAAGCTGTGTGAATCAGCTCATGACTCACCTTTTCTGACTGAACATATATGAGCAAATGTGTGCTTAGAGTACTTTTGGTTTACACAGCTAAGACCACCATCACATAAAGAGATATTAAAATGCTGAAAGGAGCGTAAATATTTCAGAAGCTTTATATTTGTCTTCTGTAGGTTTCAAAGAGATGTGTCAGATAATGGAAACACATGGTATAGTTTTGCCCCTGCAGAGATGAGCTGAATTACATCTGTGTTTGTGAGTAACTAACTAAAAGTATCAACTGAAATAATGCTGTTTTTAGGGGCTTTCGTACCTTGTAGTTCTAGGAAATAGTCAGCATGGTGGTTCCTAGTGAACCAATTTCCCCCTCGGTCCGTTTTCCTGGTTGAATTCGCACCGTCAACAAGTGGTGAATGGAGGATGCCGTGAGCGGAGCTGTTTTTCTTTTGCGTCATGATTTTTGTAATAACGGAGATATAATGTAAACGATTTACGCGATTGAGAGAGCACGATTATCTGGCTAAATCTGCAACTTGCAGTGTTACGTATCATCGAGGCTTTGAAAAGAACACAACGCTACAGACAACAGGTAAAGTTAAATGCCCTTATTGCTGTTTTACATGTTTGTGTAGTGAATATTATTAAATGGCTTTTTAAAAATTCCGGGTAACTGGTGTTCTGTATGCGTTTGGCAATGTCCACCTTATTCTTCAACGTTAAGTAAGCCTATGGACGAGATTTCTGGTTCATTAGCCGCTAATGTTTTCATGATCATCATCAATCGGCCATATTGGCGCCACTTAACATAAACAATGCCACTGAACTGAATGAAACAAGCTTAATTTTGCTGATTATTGCTGCCAAAAATGGTAAATTATAGTCATGTTTTGAGCTGTACTAATCAGTTGGACCAGGAAAAGCATTTTGAGTACTATAGACTGCCAAAAGTTATAACAAATCAAGGAGAACAGTGCAGTACAGAAGAAACTGTCTGAGGAAACTGAACCAGGATATTCAGGACAAGAATCTTGACAACATTCGTCTTTGTTCTTATCATTTCCGGCCAGGTAGGTGAAATATTAGGCTAATATCTTAATACTGCTTGTATTACCACCTATTAACTCAGTTTGTCAAAATATTGCACCCTTTCCTACTTACTAAGTCCTTCTCTATATGATTTGGCAGCTTTCACACATTTTTTTCCGTGGTTTAGACAGCACAAATTAGCAGAACAGTGTATTCAGTATTACATTAACCCCGCAATTCATGCTATTGTTTACATCCAAGTATCACCAGTATGGCCGTGCATCCGGGTAACTGACCAAACTGTGACGAAAGTGCAAACCCTCTATAAGGAAAAATGAGAAGAATAACTACATGCAGTAAACCATAAAACTGTTTGCACTACAAACTAGTGTGTTCATAATTAAGATAATACATTAAAATAATATGGTAAGACACACCAATTTATAATAACAAGCAGCAAAACGAGCAGTTTTGTACAGCTAAAAATAGCTGGACGCGGATGAGACTGGAAGCCAGACCCATAAAATTTACAAATGGCCGCACCCACTGTTACAGGAAAAATAAGGTGGATGGAACTGTTTAAGATCCTACTCTAAAGTAGGAGCTAATTTAGTTCCAAACTGAGTTCCTAGACCTTAAATCGTTCCTAGTTCCTGTGGTGCAAACACGCCAAAAAGTGGGAACTTCCGTCAATAGTTCTAGGAACTATAAGAAGGTTCCTCTGGTGCAGAAGCCCTTATAATTAAATAATTATTTTTCATATGCCAGGCTTTACAGGGTTAAAGCAGCTTCCCCAATACTGCACCTGCTTATGCTCTCCTTTTTTTTTAGCAACAGCGTCCTGGTGCAGTATGTTTGGGATTCCCTACAGACGGAAAAATGACGCCTGAAACACTGTATAGCTATAGTTGTCAGAAGCAGAACCAACAGGCTTTCCGCAGCCTCCAGACTTTTTGAGGCCAACAGAGGACCAGAACGCAGAATCTGTTCCTGAACCAGACTGTATGTCCTGGGGCGGTTCAGCAGGAGCTCAGTTATAATTTGCCTAGAAGTGCTGGAAGCCGTCTCAGTGGAGCTCCGGCTGAACAGCCCACAGCCATGTCGGCGAAGCAGAGAAACAGCTTAGTCTGTAAGGACCAGAGTGTGAATGTCACTCTGGCTGTGTCTAAACATGGCACAAGTACAGTTGACGTCGGGCCAGGACATGGTCAGGAAGACATAAGGGGCTTAAGGTGCAGAACTAGACAGTAGAATGCAGGAGAGAGAAACCAGACTATAATGCTTTGCCCTGTCTTTGGACTCCTCTCAGTTGCTTGGAGCTCCCCTTAAGAACTGGGTCAAGCCGACAGAGAAGGAGATGAAGAGAGAGAGGGAGAGTTAATAGCTCACTGAAAACTCTCTGGTTGCAAGCAGGACCTAAAGGAAATGAAAGCACTTAGGAGATAGTTGTTGGGTTTTTTTTTTCTTTTGGTGGTGTCAGGCAAAGTCCATGTCTATTTTTATCATTTGCTGTGGTTGAGCCACAAGTTTAAGAAAAATGTACATTTGTGAATCGATATGCTGATCTGAACTGATTTTTGCTGATATAGTCTGTTTACATTTTTTTTTAGTATTGTAAACGCGTTTATTTTTTCCTTTTCAGTTTTGAAAATATTTGTGTCATGAAGAGAAATGAATAAATTCATATTAATTTAGAAGGATGCATGTAACAAGCTCAATTTGCATATTTGCCTATGTTTTCCCATCATTTTGTTGTTTGTTTGCTCAGTGTCTTGAAATGGGGCACCAGGCTCATTGAATATTTATGCTTCTTAAGTGTTAATAATTGACACCGCTGGCATATTTCCTTAGGAAGAGCTCACACACCCAGAACGGAGAATTATTTATCATTGATTCTTCACTACTGGGACGAAACAAGACTAACAAAGACAAAAAACTGTATATAAAATAATTGTAAAAAATATATGTGCATGTTTAGATGTATTTCTGTTTTTGAATCTTACTTTTTTGGATCAGATATGGATCAGATACTATATAAAAATTTTATTATATTGATTATAAATCTAGACATTCATCATTGTTCTATCTACCAGTCAAAAGTTTTTGAACAGTAAGATTTGTAATGTTTTTTTAAGTAGTCTCTTCTGCTCACCAAGCCTGTATTTATTTGATCCAAAATACAGCAACAACCGTAACATTTTGAAATATTTTTACTTTATAATATTTTTAGTTATGTTTTTTTGAGAAAAACATTTCTGCATTTTTCCCCATATAATGGACTGATATGGTGCCTCGATTATGAACTTCCAAAATGCAGTTTAAATGCTGCTTCAAACGATCCCAAATGAGGTTGTAAATGATCCCAGCCTAGGAAGAGGGGTCTTATCTTCAAAAACTTTGGTTATTTTAATAAAAAAAAAAACAATTTAAATACTTTTTAATCTCAAATGCTCTCCCTGAACTCTGTGTATTCTGGCTCAAGACAGTTATGGTATGTCGAAAAACTCCAATCATATTTTCTCCCTCAACTTCAAAAATAATTTCAAAATCATCCTACATCGCTGCAGAAGTACCAACCCAGTATTTGCAAAGTGAACATGCAAAGAAGATCAAACACCCTTAACAAAAAAGGTAAAACAGTGATATAGGATGATTTTGAAGTTGAGGGAGAACATGAGATGGGAGTTTTTCGACATACTCTAACTGTCATGACCCGGAAAAAAAAAAGACAAAGAGTAATACAAGACAAGCGTTTGATATTAAAAAGTATATAAATTGTATTATTTTTATTAAAATAACAACTGCATTTGGGATCGTTTAAAGCCGCATTTAAACTGCATTTTGGAAGTTCAAAATCGGGGCACCGTATCAGTCCATTATATGGAGAAAAAATGCAGAAATGTTTTCCTCAAAAAACATAATTTCTTTTATGACTGAAGAAAGAAAGACATGAACATCTTGGATGACAAGGGAGTGAGTACATTATATGTGACTCTTTGCTTTGGAAGTGGACTTCTACTTTAATTTGCATTGTCCCTGATTAAAAAAGATGCGCTTTTAAATAAGATATTACACATAGAGAAATATTCATTTTGTCTGTATTTTAATTCTTATATGTTTAATGTCTATTTTAATCTATATAAATTAACTGAACTGAATGAAACAAGCTTAATTTTGCTGATTATTGCTGCCAAAAATGGTAAATTATAGTCATGTTTTGAGCTGTACTAATCAGTTGGACCAGGAAAAGCATTTTGAGTACTATAGACTGCCAAAAGTTATAACAAATCAAGGAGAACAGTGCAGTACAGAAGAAACTGTCTGAGGAAACTGAACCAGGATATTCAGGACAAGAATCTTGACAACATTCGTCTTTGTTCTTATCATTTCCGGCCAGGTAGGTGAAATATTAGGCTAATATCTTAATACTGCTTGTATTACCACCTATTAACTCAGTTTGTCAAAATATTGCACCCTTTCCTACTTACTAAGTCCTTCTCTATATGATTTGGCAGCTTTCACACATTTTTTCCGTGGTTTAGACAGCACAAATTAGCAGAACAGTGTATTCAGTATTACATTAACCCCGCAATTCATGCTATTGTTTACATCCAAGTATCACCAGTATGGCCGTGCATCCGGGTAACTGACCAAACTGTGACGAAAGTGCAAACCCTCTATAAGGAAAAATGAGAAGAATAACTACATGCAGTAAACCATAAAACTGTTTGCACTACAAACTAGTGTGTTCATAATTAAGATAATACATTAAAATAATATGGTAAGACACACCAATTTATAATAACAAGCAGCAAAACGAGCAGTTTTGTACAGCTAAAAATAGCTGGACGCGGATGAGACTGGAAGCCAGACCCATAAAATTTACAAATGGCCGCACCCACTGTTACAGGAAAAATAAGGTGGATGGAACTGTTTAAGATCCTACTCTAAAGTAGGAGCTAATTTAGTTCCAAACTGAGTTCCTAGACCTTAAATCGTTCCTAGTTCCTGTGGTGCAAACACGCCAAAAAGTGGGAACTTCCGTCAATAGTTCTAGGAACTATAAGAAGGTTCCTCTGGTGCAGAAGCCCTTATAATTAAATAATTATTTTTTCATATGCCAGGCTTTACAGGGTTAAAGCAGCTTCCCCAATACTGCACCTGCTTATGCTCTCCTTTTTTTTTAGCAACAGCGTCCTGGTGCAGTATGTTTGGGATTCCCTACAGACGGAAAAATGACGCCTGAAACACTGTATAGCTATAGTTGTCAGAAGCAGAACCAACAGGCTTTCCGCAGCCTCCAGACTTTTTGAGGCCAACAGAGGACCAGAACGCAGAATCTGTTCCTGAACCAGACTGTATGTCCTGGGGCGGTTCAGCAGGAGCTCAGTTATAATTTGCCTAGAAGTGCTGGAAGCCGTCTCAGTGGAGCTCCGGCTGAACAGCCCACAGCCATGTCGGCGAAGCAGAGAAACAGCTTAGTCTGTAAGGACCAGAGTGTGAATGTCACTCTGGCTGTGTCTAAACATGGCACAAGTACAGTTGACGTCGGGCCAGGACATGGTCAGGAAGACATAAGGGGCTTAAGGTGCAGAACTAGACAGTAGAATGCAGGAGAGAGAAACCAGACTATAATGCTTTGCCCTGTCTTTGGACTCCTCTCAGTTGCTTGGAGCTCCCCCTTAAGAACTGGGTCAAGCCGACAGAGAAGGAGATGAAGAGAGAGAGGGAGAGTTAATAGCTCACTGAAAACTCTCTGGTTGCAAGCAGGACCTAAAGGAAATGAAAGCACTTAGGAGATAGTTGTTGGGTTTTTTTTTTCTTTTGGTGGTGTCAGGCAAAGTCCATGTCTATTTTTATCATTTGCTGTGGTTGAGCCACAAGTTTAAGAAAAATGTACATTTGTGAATCGATATGCTGATCTGAACTGATTTTTGCTGATATAGTCTGTTTACATTTTTTTTTAGTATTGTAAACGCGTTTATTTTTTCCTTTTCAGTTTTGAAAATATTTGTGTCATGAAGAGAAATGAATAAATTCATATTAATTTAGAAGGATGCATGTAACAAGCTCAATTTGCATATTTGCCTATGTTTTCCCCATCATTTTGTTGTTTGTTTGCTCAGTGTCTTGAAATGGGGCACCAGGCTCATTGAATATTTATGCTTCTTAAGTGTTAATAATTGACACCGCTGGCATATTTCCTTAGGAAGAGCTCACACACCCAGAACGGAGAATTATTTATCATTGATTCTTCACTACTGGGACGAAACAAGACTAACAAAGACAAAAAACTGTATATAAAATAATTGTAAAAAATATATGTGCATGTTTAGATGTATTTCTGTTTTTGAATCTTACTTTTTTTGGATCAGATATGGATCAGATACTATATAAAAATTTTATTATATTGATTATAAATCTAGACATTCATCATTGTTCTATCTACCAGTCAAAAGTTTTTGAACAGTAAGATTTGTAATGTTTTTTTAAGTAGTCTCTTCTGCTCACCAAGCCTGTATTTATTTGATCCAAAATACAGCAACAACCGTAACATTTTGAAATATTTTTACTTTATAATATTTTTAGTTATGTTTTTTTGAGAAAAACATTTCTGCATTTTTTCCCCATATAATGGACTGATATGGTGCCTCGATTATGAACTTCCAAAATGCAGTTTAAATGCTGCTTCAAACGATCCCAAATGAGGTTGTAAATGATCCCAGCCTAGGAAGAGGGGTCTTATCTTCAAAAACTTTGGTTATTTTAATTAAAAAAAAAAAAACAATTTAAATACTTTTTAATCTCAAATGCTCTCCCTGAACTCTGTGTATTCTGGCTCAAGACAGTTATGGTATGTCGAAAAACTCCAATCATATTTTCTCCCTCAACTTCAAAAATAATTTCAAAATCATCCTACATCGCTGCAGAAGTACCAACCCAGTATTTGCAAAGTGAACATGCAAAGAAGATCAAACACCCTTAACAAAAAAGGTAAAACAGTGATATAGGATGATTTTGAAGTTGAGGGAGAACATGAGATGGGAGTTTTTCGACATACTCTAACTGTCATGACCCGGAAAAAAAAAAGACAAAGAGTAATACAAGACAAGCGTTTGATATTAAAAAGTATATAAATTGTATTATTTTTATTAAAATAACAACTGCATTTGGGATCGTTTAAAGCCGCATTTAAACTGCATTTTGGAAGTTCAAAATCGGGGCACCGTATCAGTCCATTATATGGAGAAAAATGCAGAAATGTTTTCCTCAAAAAACATAATTTCTTTTATGACTGAAGAAAGAAAGACATGAACATCTTGGATGACAAGGGAGTGAGTACATTATATGTGACTCTTTGCTTTGGAAGTGGACTTCTACTTTAATTTGCATTGTCCCTGATTAAAAAAGATGCGCTTTTAAATAAGATATTACACATAGAGAAATATTCATTTTGTCTGTATTTTAATTCTTATATGTTTAATGTCTATTTTAATCTATATAAATTAATGAAATATGGCCTGAGGGCAGTATGAATGATAATGCCATAATTTTGGCAAGAAAAAAATATCTAATGAAATGGTTAATTTGTGTTATCCCTAAAACTGAAAATTCTATATTTACTCTTCATGTCATTTCAAACCTCCTTTTCTTTCTTCTGAGGAGCACAAAAGAGTATATTTTGAAGAATGTGTATAACCAAATATTATTGGTTCCCATTGACATCCTGTGTACCCATGGAAGCCAGTGGGAACCAGAACTATTTGGTTATAAACATTCTTTAAAATGTCATGTTTTATAACAAAATGAGGGTGAGTAAATAAAGAATTGTTAGTTTTGGGCATAATTCTTTAACAAAATTCTAATAATCATCTCATATTTTAAATCAAAGTGAATTGCATTAAGTTATTGCATTTTGTCCTACGTTTCATGAATCAGTTTTATTCATTCATTTATTTATTTATAAATAGCTCCCATACCCACATTTACAGTAAAAGTAAAAATGCATCATCTGTGGCCTTGGCAGAAATTTCCTTTTGAACTCTTTTCTATTTCTCCTTTTCTCTCGGCAGACAATAGTAGTTTCGGGATGCATTAGCCCTCGCTGCATCTGTCTTCCTCCGACAGCTCAGGAGTGAAAACAAAAGGAAGAATGAAAGAAGAGATGAGATAAGACAAGCCAAAAAGCAAGTGAAGTCATTCTTTTCTTGTTGCCTCCAGCTTTTAGTTAGAAAAGCCTTTATTCCCCAAATTCAGTCGTGATGCATTATGCATGAGCTAAACACCCCTCTCCTGCAGATGCTTCTTGCCTCCTTTCACTTTTTTTTTTCCCTGTGTATACCGTTCTTCTTTTTGGCTCTCTGTATGTATCCTCCTCCTCTCTATCTCCTTCACTCTCTCCCATTGTGTGTCTCTTTCTCTCTCTCTCTCTCTCATTCTGTCCTTCCCTCTCTCGCTTCTCTCTGTCTGCCCTCTCTTGTGTTGCCTTGTTGAAACACTAATGGCTTGGTACAAGTCATTTCCTCCCTGAGCGCTAACATGATTACTCTGTTTTTGTACTGTGTTTCTGTATGACAAATTTGTTTATGGAAAGAAAAGGCGTAAGAGGAATAAAAACATCATCTAATGACCCCGCCGAACTGGCCTGCAGCACAAAAAGCCTCAAAGCATCCAGCTACTTGCAACAAAAGTCAATCTCTTTAATTACACAGTTCTAGTCAAAGGCTTTGAACATTATGCACGTCATCTGCATCTAATGTGCCTCACACCGACATGGACGCGTGTGGAGCTGAATATTAAACCGGTGATGTGGAAACTGATGATGAGCTTCAGAAACACACTCAACTCAGGCAGAAACACAAAACAGAGTAATGCATTTAAAATCGCTACTGCATTCTCACAATCTTACTTAATATTCCAAGTCTCATGAAGTGAACTTAAATTTGCAATCTGCAAGTGCAGATAATTTTTTTAATAAAGTGTTCATTTGCTACATTGCAGCTAAGTTCATATTCTATAAAATTGTTCATGTTGGATTTTATTGTTTATGAATTTTCTTTAGCATTTTTGTTTTGATTGCTAGTTAAAACATATTTAAAAATATACATTTTCTTTGGCTAGCAAAATTGCATTGCATTTCAGTAAATGCATCAATGTTTTATTTAAAGTTTGTATTTACATTTTAAATTATACTATAAGTATTTTCAAAAAGTTTTATTTTATTTTATTTTTATGTTATATGTTATTGTATTTTATTTAAAATTGTACTTTTTATTTTAAAATTTTATTTTATTTAATGTTTTATTTTTGTTTTATGTTACATTTTATTGTATTATTTTATATTTTATTTTATGTAACTTTAATTTATATTTTATTGTATTTTATGTTGTTGTTTATTTTATGATGTAATGATGGTATTTTATTTATTTATTTATTTTTATTTTTGCATTTTTTTTTTTTTTATTTTATTTTATATTATCTTTTCTTATTTTATATTATGTTGTTGTTTTTGTTATTTTATTTTTATTATTTTGTTAATTTATTTTTTATTTTATTTTATTGTATTTTATGTTGTTTTTTATTTTA